>NW_008348201.1:532053-546942 GCF_000622305.1 Nannospalax galili | reverse complement strand
TGTCTTTTTGAGACAGGGTCTTCCTGTAGCCCCAGCTGTCCTGGAACTCACTATGTAGACCAGGCTGGCCTTGAACTCACAGAGATCCACCTGCCTTTGCCTCCCAAGAGCTGGGATTAAAGGTGTATACCACCACGCCCGGCTGATTTCATAATTTTTAGCACCAATCCCAGTTAAGATCATGGCAGTTTCTTAAAGGGAACAAATTCTTTTCTATTCCCATAACATAGTAAATGTTGAAAAAATAGTGAAAGCATGCTTTAAGAAAATTAGGGCCAAAGAGACAAGAGTGAGCATTTAAAATCATCACCATTAGCCACAGAAGAGACAGTCAGGGAACGCCAGCAGACAGTGACAGCACTGGTGACACAGAACTTGCAGCCCAGGAGGTGGTCAACCAAATGCCCTCCAAAGCCAAAGAGACAGACAGACAGACACAGACACACACACACACACACATGGTGGATCAGGGCAGCACAGATTATAAAGCTATGCAGCTCAACACGGAACCCACAGCCACATATGACCTAGTATCAGGGAAATAAATTAAACCTGAAATTTGATGTATTTTAAATCCTAGTGACTACCATATTGGACCGTGCATATATAAAGCTATTTCAGTCCTGCAGAAGACTAGTTAGCAGCACTGTCATACAGGACTGGATTGAAAAGAAAGATGGATGCTGACCTGGTAAATAATACGAGTTTGTGACAATTTTAATATTAAAGTGAGAAATAAATAACAGCTTATCACTTTTAATGGAATGTTGAGAAATACAATTAGTGCCTAATAATGTTCTACAACTTTTGATGAAGATATATATGTTAAAAAAGAAACTGCAATTGGTGTACAGACATTTACAGTATCTAATATGTTAACAGACTGGTAAAAAGCAACAGCACAGGGCTGGAGAGATAGCTCAGCGGTTAAGAGCACTGACTGCTTTTTCAGAGGACCCGGGTTCAATTCTCAGCACCCACATGGCAGCTATGAACCGTCCGTAACTCCAGTTCCAGGGGAATCCAAAACCCTCTTCTGACCGCAGCATTGCATGACGCGGGTGCACTTACATGCAGGCAATATACTCATACACATAAAATTTTTAAAATTAAAAAAACAAAAGTAACAGCGCACTGATGTTAAACACTGGGGACAAATTTGAACCCTTTAGTTTGGGTCTGTAAGAAATGCAAAAGGTGCCAAAACTATTGCAAACTATGCTATCCTAGTGTTGTGTTAACAGATTTGAGACTCAAAGCTGTAAACCCACTGCCTCTCAAAAGCTCAGCTCCTAGAAAGAAAACTAGAGGCTGCTAAGAAATACATTCTCAACACACAAAGTCTTAACTACTAACATTTAAGATGTGTGTGAAATTATTATAATCACAAATTCCTCTAGCACCACAATGCAAACAACAAAGGATAAATGACAGCACTGAGAAGGGAAAGGGTTATCTGCAATATTTTACTGTTTTGAGTTTAGAAAAAAGCCACCAACATTAAAGTCTACATAATAACATGCATACTGATGTGGTCAGGGCTGAGGTGTACTGAGATATGCAACACACTGTGACATGAATTTAAAAATGTTGTACTAACAAGGACCAGAGGAATTATATCATCAGCCAGTCCTTTCTATACCCACAGAGCCCACATTCATAGCTATGTGCTCACATGTGCACACTTGCTTCATTATTCCCTCAACATGACTTTATATTGCATTAGGTATTATAAATAATCTAGAGATGGCTTAAATTATCCAAAATGCTATATGGGAGGGCATCTGGTGACAGTAAGAAGGGTTCAAAAGCATCGAGACAATGCTGACGAAACAGCAGTTTATTTAAAGAGTAGTGACTCTGGGCTATTCTGAAGTTTGATAGTGACATTACTGACACACAAGGATCAAACAGAGTTAGAAATGTAGCAAAGACAAGGGTCAAATTCTTTACAATAACTTACAGGGCTGGGGGTGCACCTCAGTCAGTACATGTTTCTCTAGCACACATGATGTCCAGCTTTGACCCCTAGGAGCACATAAAACCAGGGGTAGTGATGCACATCTATAGTGGGTGGTTCTCCTGTCTCCACTGCTCATCATTCTAGACATGCACCTCATCTGGCTTTGTGAACGGATTCCAGGGATAAACTGAGGTCGTGAGGCCTGCGCAGCTAGCACTTCGCAGCTAGCACTTCTACCCGCTAAGCCATTTCACCAGCCAAAAACCTCTGTGAAGACAGAGGTTATCTATAGCCAAGGACTGAAGGTAGAATCCAGGAAAATGAAATATATGTACTGTCTACAGATATTTTTGAGTAAGGCAGGATTTCTGAACACCACTCAATGTCTCCATTTATTATAAATTGTGAGGGCAAACGATAATGCTATAACTATGAACTACAGGAAGCCCAGCCCAAAAAGCTCACGAGCTCGGCGACACGTACTTTCAACATGTAGTACATTTTATTTACATGAATTTTTCAAAGTCGAGCTACTGGCTTAAAACACTACTTTTTTGGTTTAGAAAAATCACTAGGTTTACAATGATGAGTAAGTTTTGGATAAGAATAACAACAACAACAAAATCCCAGAAATAAAGCCTTTTGTTTGAAACAGTGTCACTGAACATTTGATTGATTCAGATAAAATAAGGGTCAAAAGGCAACCCACATTACAGTGTGAGCCAAAAGAAAGGGTAGATTGTCATTTCCTCTCTAACCTTACTCTCACAGGATAACCATGTGCTCACATAGATACAACAGAAACAGAATTTTATATAAACACATTCTGGAAAAATGCATTAAGCCACTCTTATCCCTCAAACATAGTTCCAGTATCCTATGACAATAAAAAGACAAATATTGAAATAATGTGGCTCCACCTTATAAAGAATTCAATGTATTCATGTTGCGATAGTTAAAAGTCCAGGAACTATTATTTATAGCTAGGATTTATTTTTTGAAAAAACACTAAATCATTTGTAAAAAGTTAATGTGTAAATCAGAGTATTCTTTCAAAAAGGCAAGTTTATAAGCTTTCAAGCTTTCAGAGGCACCAACCACAGTGGTGAAACCGGACCACTGTGAGGTATCCTTCATGCCTACTGGTTCTGCTTCTGCAGTTACAGAACAGACTGCTGACATTCAGTCACTACCTATTTGCTTTTCTTTTGAGTTTAAGCTTTACTGCTTATAGGCACTACCTTCCTGGAAGGGAATCGATAAACAACTCAGAACATGGTTGCTCTGGCTCCTAAGCACTGACTCAGTTAAATCTTTTAACACTATCTCAGCTATTTGTTGGGAGTATAGATCACTGTAAAGCAACTGACTAGCATGCTTGAGGCCTTGGGTTCAACACCCAACAATACCTACTCAAATTTTTCTTGTCATCTACCAAATACCAGCTCTATTATATACTTTCAAGTATTTTATTTTTTCTTTGCCCTGGTAGTTTTCCTACCCTAATTTTCTCAAAATGCTGGTGAAAAATCTTTCACAAGATTTTTTGTGGACTTTTCCTAGACTGGCATCTTTACACACATGGTTCCCCATCCCTCTTGGTAGGCTGTTCTGTTGCTTGTTTCACTTTTACTTTCCCAGCACTGAGGGATTTCCCACATGCTCTACAAATGCTCTACCAATAAACCACCCAACCCAACCCTTCTTCTTCTATTATATGAGAGTCAAAAGAGGCTATCAAGAAAGTTTACATCATAAAGTGATTTCAAAGGTCTGGGAACAGAGCTCAGTAGTGTATAACACTTGCCCTAGCAGCGGTGATGCCTGGGTTCAATCCACTGTGGAATGGAAAGGAAGAAAAGAGAGGGAGGGACAGGGGTGGGGGTGGAGGAGCAAACTTTTTGTCAGATGCATAGCTAGCACAGGCTCCTCCCACTCTGTAGGCTGCCTCTTCACTGGAATGATGGCATCCTTTGCTCTACAGAAGCATTTTAGTTTCATGTGGTCCCATGTATCAATTGTTGGTCTTAATGCCTATGCTATTGGGGTCCTGTTCAGAAAGTTCTTTCCTGTGCCCCTCAGGTCAAGCATATTCCCTAGTTTCCCCTCTATCAGATTCAGGGTATCAGGTACAATCCTGGGCTCATGGATCCATTTGGAGCTCAGTTTTGTGCAGAGTGAGAGATCAGCAGCTGGATTCGTTCTTCTACATACAGCTGCCCAGGCTAACCAGCACCATTTGCTGAAGATGCCGTCTTTCCTGCAAGGTATATTTTTAGCCACTTTTTAAAAAACCAGGTATGTGGTCTTAAAATCTGGATCCTCACCTCTATTCTATTGATCAGTGTGTCTGGTTTTATGCCAATACCATGCTGTTCTTATTGCTGTAACTCTGCAGTATAATTTGCAATCAGGGATACTGATGCCTCTAACTCTTCTACTGTTCCTGTCTGTCTGGTCTGTCCTGGGCTTTTGTGTTTTCATATGAAATTTAAGATTTTTTTTTTCAGTTTCTGTGAAGAAATGTGTTGGGATTTTGAAGGTGATTGCATGGAATCTGCAGACCATCGTTGGTGGGATGGCCACGCTCACATTCCCCCACTGCTTCAGGAGCAGGAGAACGCTTTCCACCTGCAATTTCTTTCTTCAGTGTCTTAAGTTTTTATTACACAAGTCTCTTACATCCTCAGATCTACTTCAAGATCTGTTTGGAGGCTGTGGTAAATAGGGTTGGTTCCCTTTTCTTTTCTTGGTGTATTTGTTGTTTATATACAGGAAGGCTACTGATTTTTGTGTAATTTTGTATCCTATTATCTTTCTGGACAGGTTTATCAGTTCTAGGAGCTATCTAGTTGGAGTTTTTAGGGTTTTTCCTATATCAAATCATGTCATATGCAAACAGAGGTACTTTGATTTCTTCTTTTCCTAGCTGTGTCCGCCTTTATCTTCTGCACTTGTCTTATTGAAACAATTGAAAACTGGCTCAAGTGGGCTAGGCGTGGTGGTGCACACCTTAATCCCAGCACTCAGGTGGCAGAGGCAGACAGATCTCTCTGAGATCAAGGCCAGCCTGGTCTACATAGTGAGTTCTAGGACAACTGAGGCTACAGGGAGACCCTGTCTCAAAAAAAACAAACAAACAAAAAAAACCCCAAATACCTAAGCAAAGAGTTCTCAAAAGATGAAAGACACATGGCTGAGAAATGTTTTTTAAATGTTCAAGATCCTTAGCCATAGGGGAAACGCAAATCAAAACTAATCTGAGATTTCATTTTCCCCCAGCCAGAATGGCTAAGAGCAAAACCAAACCAAACCAAACAACAAATGCTGACAAGGATGTGGGGAAGGGGAATTCTTATTCACTTCTAGTAGGAGTACAAACTGGTATAGCCACTGTGGAAATCAGTGTGGAGGCGCCTCAAAAAGCTAGAAGTAGATCTACCACATGACCCTACAATACCCAGAAGACTCTGTATCCTACTACAGAGATACTTTCCCATCCATGTTCACTGCTGCTCCATTCACAACAGCCAGGAAACAGAAAAGGCCTAGATGTCCATCAATTGATAAACGGATAATGAAAATACGGTACGTTTACACAAGGATATATTCATTTAGCTGTTAAGAAAATAAATTATGAAATTCACAGGCTTGAAACAATAATCCTGAGTAAGGTAACAGAGATCCAGAAAGACAAATGTCACATGTTCTTTCATACATGGATGTTAGTTAGCTTTGACTCTTTAGATATGTGTGTTTCATTTAGAAAACCCATAGAGGTCAAGGACTAGTAATGGGCCGTGGGGTGGTGGGGACAGAATGCAGTGAGACAAGGAAGGGAGGTGAGTAGTGGAACAGGAAGCATTAAATGGGGTGGAGGAAGGGAGGGCAGGGCACAGGAGGGAGCATGACGAGGGAAAACAGTAAAGGCTTTTTGTGGAAGTTTCCTAAAATATATACAAATATGGAGGGTACTGCAGAATTCCACAACTGGTCAGACACAGAGAATATAAATCTGAGACATGTCCAGTCATAGATGACATATCTCCAGTTTAACTTCTACACTTAAGGCTCATGGAACACAGTGGAATGAGGGGTAGAGAGAAAACGAATGCATCCCTCACCTCTCACCAGTAAAGCTTCCTTATACGATGGAGTGTGATGCACACAGAAGGCCACACCTGGCCAAGTTTTAAAGAATAAGAGACTGCAGGATGTGTGTTCCTGGGTAGAACTCCTATATTGAACCTCACCCACCCACGGTTCAGGGACCATTAAAGGAGAGGGGGCAGAAAGATTGTAAGAGCCAGGGCTGGTTCATGAACACAGGGAAGCAGAGACTTTCAGGCCACTGGAAGCTTGCACATGTGAACTTGTGGCAATGGTGGCATTGAGCACAGGACCCAGGCCAACTCAATCAGACAAGGGCCCAGAGGGGAGGATAAAAATAGGTGGCAGGCAGCCCTAGACTGAGAACTATTAGAGACTGACTGATGCTGGATGAGGGAGAGTATGCCTTACATATGGTCTCTAGATGGGCTGACTAGTCTCCAGTGGACGAATTTACACTGAAGGACATCTGGGTACAAATGCTTGACTGGATAGGACTTAATATGTATGACAGAATACATGAGGTCTGATGGGGGATTGTTGTGACATGGATGGGGAAGGGGTCTAAATTTGATTAAGAGCTGTTATATGAAATTTACAAAAGCTCAATAACATTTTAAAAAATTTACTCCTAAGTATTTTATTATTTTTTAAATGTTATCAAGAATGAAATTTTCTTCATCTATATTTTTCAGGTAATTCACTAAAGTAGTATAAAATAAAACTGATTTTTGGTAAAAAAATTTGTATGTCAGGTAACCCTTTTGAAACCCCAATTTTTTTTTTTTTTTTTTTTTTTTTTAAGGCTTAAATGATGTTACCCTTTAGCGGGGGAGGGAGACAATGAACAGGACACAAGGTCCCTCCTAGGCACTACAAGCTAGCAAATAAGGAGCTCAGTGTCAGGAATGGGTTACCTCTTTAGGAGCTGTGTATGGGTCCAATAGACCCCTTAACACTACAGGCTATTGCCATTATCACTGCTCATGGTTACCTTCCAAACTTGACAGTCAGACCCTATTGTTGATGACAGTACATACTCACGTAATATGGAGAAATCAAGCTTTCCTTGGCAAAATGCTTTTTCTTCAACTGTTAAAAAGTGATGTCCAATCCAAAGTACAGATCATATTTGAGCTAAACTCTTAATTCCTGTTAATTAATGAATAATATTCTATTTTTAAAAAAGATTTTATTTATTTTATGTGCATGAGTATTTGTTATGTACCCTTTTGTACAATGCTCACTTGGGCCAGAAGAGGGCATTGGCTCCTCTGGAACTGGAGTTATGGATGGCTGTGAGCCACCATGTGGGTGCTGGGAAGTAAACCCAGGCCTTCTGCAAGAGCAGCCAGTGCTCTTAACAACTGTTGAGTCATCTCTCTCGTGTGTGTGTGTGTGTGTGTGTGTGTGTGTGTGTGAAAGAGAGAGAGAGACAGAGAGAGAGACACAGAGAGAGAGAGAGAGAGAGAGAGAGAGAGAGAGAGAGAGATCTATTGACCACATTCCACAGATATGGACTTCAAAAGGTGTTTTTGGTCTACCCAGGATTGGTGGTACATCAGTGAACCTACTGAGATGCAGGAGTTCCAAGCAGTCTGAGCTACAAAGCAAGATTGGGTTTCAAAGACAAAACAAAAGACATTTGAGATTTTATCTAAAATTCTTTTCCTATGAGAAAATCAAACTTCAGGAAGAGAGTAAAATGCAATTAGAAATAATCAATGCCCACACAGAGTTTTCACCACTAACACTGGACACAAAGAGAAAAGGGGGTTCTAAAAACAGACTAAGTTTCAAAATGGCTAATATATATTTTCTTTTATGCAAAACAATTCAGTGGTACATCCACACAAAGCCAAAAACAAAATGAGTTCAGAAATGGTATACTCAGGATGGTACCGATCATATTTGAGCTCAAACTCAAATATGATTTAAGAAGTCAACAGGATTGCCTAATACTGATGAAGCAGTAATTAAACTGCAAACATCTATTGTACAAAAAAGAACCATTAACAGCTCTGCCTCATCTCCACTGTGGAATGAAGGGAAAGCTCTGAAGTCTTACTCAAAGCAAAATCATCTGGTGATTGAAGCCAGTATTTGTCCATATGGCTCCACTGTACGCAGCTGCATGCTGTATGCTACTTTCCCCAAATGAAAGCCATTTCAGTCTTATAGAAAAAGAAGTCATGTTAAATTGGAGCAACGAAATTTAACTTAAAAAGTCAAATTTTGACTATAACGTCTCAAATTTCTATTCAAAGCAGCAGCAGCAGCCATTTTCACATACAGAGCACACAGGCAACCAGACAAAAAAACAATCAGGTTAACTGCTTTTTAGCCTTCAATTTACTGTCATGGTTATAATCAGAATAAAAGCTTCAAATTCAGGAACCAACTGTTCTGACCCTGGAAATGACCCTTCATCCATGGGCATGCCACAGGAGGAGAGAAACACAAACCCAGCTGCCACAGGTACAGATGAGCAGCACTTTCATTCTATTTAGGCCAACGAAGATCTACAAGAAGTAATTTTGTACTCAAATTAAACAATAAATACAGTTTTATCTTCTAAAGTGAAAAAAGTCCTCAGTCCTTTTTTAAATTCCCATAGATACAGTTGCTTAAAAAGGTGGGCTCATAGCACTGAAAGTCTCAGTGGACTGAAGGAGGCAGGCCAAGTAATGCTGTAATCACAGGACCTATAGGTCTGGGCTGCTGGGAGTCCATTCCCCTATATTTAATGTGAGATCTATCTCAGTACCTCAGCTCATAGGGCTTTCTCATGAGATTTAAAGTGAGAGAACACACATACATACTTTTATGAAATCAAGTTGTGGCCTGCTCTAAGTTACTCCATACTGCCTAAACCAATGGTTTTTCAAACCATGCCTTGCCCTGACAGACTCCATTTTGAGGACAAAGGATGACTCTGCATCTTGGTCGACACTTAAACGATATCTGTCTGCCTGGCACTGTCCACGAGGCACAGACTGATAACTTCTTTCTAAAGTAGGAAGGGTGTCACCCGATAAATTGGAGCTATAGGAGCACATGGACATGTTAAAATTCTATCAAGAAAACCAGCGCCAAGAAGAGGACAGCCAATACCCCAATAGCATCTCACTGGCTTGTCAGACATCTGACCACCAGGGACTGAACTCCCAGACTACATGAGTGCTGTAGCTCCTTGCTGCTGATGTGGCCTACCCAAACGGGCTATTTGTCCTTCTGGACTTAGTCCTGTCCTGGCCTCTACAGCCTTCATCATTGTTGGGAGCCTGGGAGCCTGAGGTTCAACTGAGTCTCAGTTTTCCTCTCAAAACTGCTGACAGGCCTGAGCTGGCAGCTTTCCATTCTGCCCACAGCCTTGGCCTGGAAACTCTGGCAGGCGGCCGGGGCCCATGGCCTTGGCTCGCAGCCGGGGCTTACAGCCTTGGCCCAAAACCTTGGCTTGAAGCCGGGGCCAGATAGCCTTGCTAGATAGCCTTGGCCCACAGCCTTGCTCTTCTTTTCAGCATATGGTTCTATTCTTCTGTAATCAGAGATTCCTCCTTTAATGTGCATCAGAGCCCTCATGCTCTGAATGATGTAATGGTTTGCAGTCTGTGTGCCTTTGTTCTCATTCTCTATAAAAACTCATGCTTGAGCTTCAATAAACGAGACTTGATCAGACTCCTGTCGTCTCCATTTCTCTTGTCGCTTGTCCCATCCACGGCCCCACCCCCCAATCCGAGTACCCAGGTGGAAGTTCTGCAGGTCGGAACCGAGTCGCAGTGCGGAGTAGCTACCCGCAGATGGCGCCCAACGTGGGGCTGGATACTGGGGGACAACGTGAGGGTCCGACGACGAAGGAAAGAAGGGGTGCGCACCCGATCAAACAGAAGTTCGGAGACGTCGCAGTAGCCTGCTGTGACCGAGCCGACAGGTAAGTTGGTCGTTCAATCATGGGGCAAGAATTGAGTCAGCATCAGAAATATGTAATACAGTTAAAAGAAGCTTTACAGGCAAGAGGAGTAAAGGTTACAACTGAGGATTTATTTCATTTCTTTGATTTTGTGAAAGACATCTGCCCATGGTTTCCCCAAGAGGGGGTTATTGATGTAAGCAGATGGAGAAGAGTGGGAGATGCATTACAAGAATTTTATAAGGTGTTTGGACCAGGAAAGGTCCCAGTTACTGCTTTTTCTTATTGGAATTTGATTAAGGAATTAATAGATAGTAGACAAGTACATGAGCCTGTAATTACAGCAATTGCTCGAGCTGAGGAAATCTTTAAAACTAGTTCTAAGTCAGAATTGAGAGGAACTCCCAAGGAGGAGCCTCCGGAGCCTCCTGACTTGATTTCTCTAGATAGTGATGGTGAGAGTTCTGCTAAAAGTTTGAGAAAGGAGTCCTTGAAAAAGGAGTCCTCAGAGTCAGTCAAAAGAAAGGGAGGTTGAGAGGATGATGTTCAGGAGCTGAAACAGGAGCATGTTCGTATTTATCGTCTTTTACCAGAGGCTCTTTCGTCAGAAGCCGCTTGTCCAGTCTTGGACACAGATGGCGCAGAGGCTGTGAAAGAGGTGGTGGTTAGTAAAGTTGAGGGTAGATCTCAAGATGGCCGCCAGAGGCAGGTTTTGTGGCCTCCTCCTCCTTCCTATAGCATACCGCCTGTTCCAACCGTCATGGTGGCGATAGATCCTAGACCAGGACTGAGAGGACAGATGGAGCAATTGCAGGAGGATATTAAGTTGGAGGAGGCGCATCAGTCATTGATGCTCAAACGCATTAAGCAGGAAGAGATGCGTCAGGCGCTGAGGTTGAAGTTACAAGAGCTTAGCTTGGATAATGGTAGTGAGGCTGTTATGAGTAAAGGAAAAGTGGATGGAAACAGAGCTCGCCCTGTTCCCGGGGGGCCTGGCCTTCATTCGTATAAGGAAAGTTTTGATGGCCCTGATAGATTTTCCTCTCATATGGAGGTTTTTCCTGTGATGGAAACAGTAGATGATCAGCAACAGCCATGGCGACATCATAATGGATTTCAGTTTCCATTGATCAAAGAGTTAAAGCTTGCTGCGTCACAGTATGGAGCTACAGCTCCATTTACTGTGGCTATGATAGAGGGTGAATCTGAAAAATGGCTAACTCCTAATGATTAGAATCAATTGGTAAAGGCAGTCCTTAATGGAGGTGATTTTTTGCTATGGAAGTCAGAGTTTTATGACAATTGTAAGGAGACAGCTAGACGGAATCAACAATCTGGAAATGCATGGAGTTTTGATATGTTGATAGGTGGGGGAGAGTATGAGACTAATGAAAAAGAGATGCAGTATGATGCAGGCCTTTATGCACAAATTCGAGCTGCTGCTCTGAAGGCATGGAGGAAGCATCCCATTAAAGGAGACCTGGGAACTTCTCTCACTTCTGTTAAGCAGGGGCCCAATGAGCCATTTGCAGATTTTGTTCATCGATTGATGACCACAGCAGGAAGGATATTTGGAAGTATTGATGCCGGGCTAGAGTATGTGAAACAGTTGGCATATGAAAATGCTAATCCTGCCGGCCAGGCAGCCATCAGACCTTATAGGAAAAAGACGGATTTGACTGGCTATATTCGCCTGTGCTCAGACATAGGTCCGTCTTATCAGCAAGGGCTCGCTATGGCGGCAGCTTTCAATGGACAAACAGTAAAGGAGTTTTTGGCTGAGAAGCATAAAGCTAAGAAATGTTTTAAGTGTGGCAAGAATGGGCATTTTTCTCGGGATTGTAAGGTGGATAATGTTCAGCAGAGGACTGATGATGGGAAGAGTCCTAGATTATGTCCCAGGTGTAGGAGGGGGAGACATTGGCTCTGAGATTACAGATGTAAGACTGATATTGAAGGGAGACCTCTATTCCTCTTCAGGAAAACTGCTGGAGGGGCCAGCCCCAGGCCCCGGGACAAGCTTTTGGGGCAGTCAGTTTTGTTCCTGTCAGCAGCAACAATCCTTTTCAGACCTCAACTGAGCAACCCCAGGATGCGCAGGACTGGACCTCAGTTCCTCCTCCCACACAGTATTGACTCCAGACATGGGAATTCAGACCATAGGGACTGGAATTTATGGACCACTCCCCACCAATACTTGCGGGCTGATACTAGGGCGCGGTAGCACCGCTCTTAAAGGCCTATCTGTTGTGCTTGGGATAATTGATGCAGATTATACTGGGGAGATAAAAATTTTAGCCCGTGCTGCTGACAATATAGTCACCATTTGATGGTCTTATTGATACTGGAGCTGATGTTACTATTATTTCTGCTGAGGCCTGGCCTGCAGCCTGGCCCACGGTGGAGACTCTGACTAATTTAAAAGGCATAGGGCACAGTCAAAATCCAAGACAGAGTTCGAAGTGTCTCACTTGGAAGGATTCTATGAATAATTCTGGCTTGATTAAACCTTTTGTGGTTCCTTATTTACCAGTAAACCTGTGGGGAAGGGATTTGCTTTCACAAATGGGAGTTGTGATGTGTAGTCCCAATGATGTTGTTACTGCGCAGATGCTTGCTCAGGGATATACCCCTGGCAAGGGGCTAGGAAGGAAAGAGGATGGTCAATTGTTTCCATTACCAATTCAAGGACAGAATGATAAGCGAGGTTTGGGAAATTTATGATGGCGGCCATTGACAGTCCTGCACCCTCAAACTGTGTGGATCAAATAACCTGGCAATCAGACGATCCTGTTTCGGTAGATCAATGGCCGCTCACAGCAGAGAAGTTAGCAGCAGCCACTCGCTTGGTGCAGGAACAATTTGAGGCAGGGCACATTGAAGAGACTTGTTCCCCATGGAACACGCCCATATTTGTTATTAAAGAAATCAGGAGTCAGGAAAATGGAGGTTGCTGCAAGATTTAAGAGCAATTAATTCTACTATGGTCCTTATGGGGGCACTACAGCCAGGTTTGCCGTCGCCAGTTGCTATTCCGCAAGGATATTTTAAGATAATAATAGATCTTAAGGATTGTTTTTTCACCATTCCCTTATATCCTGATGATCGCAAACGCTTTGCTTTTAGCCTTCCTTCTATTAATTTTAGAGAGCCTATGAAAAGGTATCAGTGGAAGGTTTTGCCTCAAGGGATAGCTAATAGTCCTACTCTTGGTCAGAAATTTGTAGCTACAGCTCTTCAAAATACTAGAAATCTTTGGCCTTCCATGTATATAATTCATTATATGGATGATATCCTGCTAGCAGGTGCATCAGGAGAAGAGGTGTTACGATGTTTTGATCAATTGAAATCTGATTTATTGGATGCAGGTTTGCAAATTGCTCCTGAGAAGGTGCAAATGCAAGATCCTTATTCTTATTTAGGTTTTCAACTTGATGGACAAAGGATAACTAATCAAAAGGCTATTCTTAGGCTTGATAAAATTGCAAACCTTGAATGACTTCCAAAAGTTATTGGGTGATATTAATTGGCTACATCCTTATTTGAAATTGACTACTGGCGAATTGAAGCCTCTCTTTGACATCCTTAAGAGGGATACAAAGCCAACTTCATCCAGGGAACTTACTGAGGAGGCTAGAGTTGCAATACGCAGAGTTGAGGAGGCAATTGCTAATCAATTTGTTACTAATGTTGATTATTGTAAATCTTTGTGGCTCATGATTTTTAATACTCAGCTGTCACCCACGGGTCTTCTTTGGCAAGAGTATGTCGATACATTTGCCTGCTTCCCCTAAAAGGGTGTTGCTTCCATATTATGATGCGGTAGCTGATTTAATAATTAATGGTTGGGACCACAGTCATAGATATTTTGGTGTGGACCCTTTTCATATTGTACAACCTTATACTAAAGATCATGTTAATTGGTTACTTCAGAATTGAGACACTTGGCTAATAGCTTGTGCTGCATTTTCAGGAGTTATAGATAATCATTATCCACCTGACAAGCTTATTCAATTTTGCAATTTGCATGCTTTCATTTCTCCATGCATTACCAGCCATCAACCTTTATCTACTGCTTTGTTAGTTTTTACGGACGGTTCTTCTAATGGGATGGCAGCCTATACTTGGAATGATCAGGTTGTGAGATTTCAAACTAATAAAACCTCTGCACAGCTTGTGGAATTGTCTGCCATTATATCAGTTTTTTCTGCATTTCCAGATACGCCTCTTAATGTGTATACTGACAGTGCATACATAGCTCGTTCTGTACCTCTTCTAGAAACTGTTCCTATAATTGGGCATATTTCTGAGGCCGTGGAGCTGTTTCGTCAGTGTCAGCACCTTATTCACCAGAGAACTGCCCCATTCTTTTTGAGACATATTCGAGCACATTCCAACCTTCCAGGGCCGTTAACGGCAGGCAATCAGATTGCTGACACAGCCACCAGGCTTGTTGCTTTTGCTACTACTTCTGATGTTGCACAAGCTCAACAGGCTCATGAACTGCATCATCTCAATGCATCCTCTTTGAGGTTGATGTATAATCTTACCAGGGAACAGGCTAGGCAAATTGTTAAAGGATGTCAGACTTGTGCTTCTCTTCTTCCTGTTCCCGACTTAGGAGTCAATCCTAGAGGTCTTGTTCCTAATATGCTTTGGCAAATGGATGTTTCTCATTATAATGACTTTGGTAAACTTAAATATGTTCATGTTTGCATTGATACTTTTAGTGGTTTTTCTGTGTGCTTCTTTGCAAACAGGGGAAGCTACTAAACATGTTATTGCCCATTTGCTTCATTGCTTTTCTATACTGGGTATTCCTAAGGGTATTAAGACGGACAATGGTCCTGGATATGTTTCTCATGCTTTTCAGAAATTCTATAATACTTTGTTCATACAGCATACC
>NW_008348201.1:465709-529981 GCF_000622305.1 Nannospalax galili | reverse complement strand
CTTGGCCTGGAAACTCTGGCAGGCGGCAGGGGCCCATGGCCTTGGCTCGCAGCCGGGGCTTACAGCCTTGGCCCAAAACCTTGGCTTGAAGCCGGGGCCAGATAGCCTTGCTAGATAGCCTTGGCCCACAGCCTTGCTCTTCTTTTCAGCATATGGTTCTATTCTTCTGTAATCAGAGATTCCTCCTATAATGTGCGTCAGAGGCTCTGACCTCTGACTGATCTAATGGTTTGCACTCTGTGTGCCTTTGTTCTCATTCTCTATTAAAACTCATGCTTGAGCTTCAATAAACAAGACTTGATCAGACTCCTGTCTTGTCTCCATTTCTCTTGTCACATCCAGCTCTTCTTTTCAGCATATGGTTCTATTCTTCTGTAATCAGAGATTCCTCCTATAATGTGCGTCAGAGCCCTCATGCTCTGACTGATCTAATGGTTTGCACTCTGTGTGCCTTTGTTCTCATTCTCTATTAAAACTCATGCTTGAGCTTCAATAAACAAGACTTGATCAGACTCCTGTCTTGTCTCCATTTCTCTTGTCGCTTGTCCCATCCATGGCCCCACCCCCCAATTCAGGTACCCAGGTGGAAGTTCTGCAGGTCGGAACCAAGTTGCAGTGCGGAGTAGCTACCCGCACATCATGGTGCCCTTCTGGAGCTCAGCATGACTCTGCGGCCTGGCAGGCTCTTCAGACTTCCAACAGGGTAGTTATCTCATCCCCTGACACCCCTACACCCCCACACCCAGACTTGTCATCTATTAACAGTTCCCCTCTTCAATCTCTCAGGCTGCTTTGAAACTCTCTGAACTCTGCTGCAGTACCCTTTACCCTCTGCAGCCATTTAGTAACCCACATATATAAAGATAGTATTCATAGGGCTAGAGAGATGGCTCAGAGGTTAAGAGCTGCTCTTGCAGAGGACCTGGGTTCATGTCTGAGCACCCACTTGGCAGCTAACAACCATTCATAACTTCATTCCAGGGGATCCAACACCCTCTTCTGGCCTCTGTGGGCGTTGCATAACACAAGTTCACTTACATACATGTAGGCAATAAACTCATACACATAAAATAAACTTTTTTAAAAAAAGACTATTTACTGGGTCATGTTTCATCAGTGTGAATATTAGCACATAAGATTGAAATAAAGGAGCCTACACTGGCCTTAGCAGGCCGTCAAGGAAAACAGGCAAATTGGACTACTAGGCAAATTGCTGCCAACAAAACCACCATTCCTGTGAATGTATTGTTATTTAATAAATTTCACACTGTAGAAAAACACAGTATGTTTGTCTACGTTTCTGAGACAATGTATTCATGTGACTACCATGTAGGGCCATGTAGGGTTTACACATGGAGCTCTTCTGGTGAATAGAATATGAATTTTTAGCCGAAGGTTTTTAAAAAACCATAAAACCCACAAAAGCATATGCATAATTGTGGTGTTATAAAATAATTAGGAACTACTTAGACTGGTCAGGAAGAAATATTTTAGTTGAAAGGGTTATATTTAAATGAGAAGCCAGTAACAGAAAATTCTAGGCAGAAGTCAGCATAAAGCAAGGCCCCCCAGAAGGACAGAAAATAAGGCTTTAAAAAAAAACCTTCATTTCTGTTGTATTTTTATTACTATTATGTGCACATGGGGGAGGCACCCACATATGGAGGTCAAAGGACAACTCTTTGCAGTCACTTCTCTCTTCCCATCTTCACATGGGTTCTGGGATAGAACTCAGGTAGTCAGGCATGTAAGCACCTTATAAGCACTCTCACCAGCCTAAGCTGACCTGAGTGACGGCATGAATACAGGGGAGAGCCACAAAGGAGTGCAACAAAGGTGGGTGGACAGCTAGAGGAACGCCGGCGGGTCTGAGCCAGGGCAGAGGGTCTACGCGGACTAAGTGCGGGGACCAGAGGGCTCCAAAGAAATAACTGCAGTCAACAGGTCTACATGTAAGAAGGAACAAAACACACCCACTCCAACATTACATGTGGCCAGGAAAACTGAATCCCACAGTTCAGGAGCACTAACCTTTGTGAGGAACTGATTGTTCCTTTTAGGGGAACACTCTTATTGGCCATTTCTTGCCTTGTTTTGAAAAAACAAAAGGCAGCTTAAAAATTTTAACATGAAGACATTCTTTTTCCTCTTTTCTTCATCCTTTGAATGTATTAAGATCAATGGCCAAGCTGGAGCTGGAGAAATGCCTAAGCAGTTAGGAGCACTAGCTGCTCTTGCAGAGGACCTGGGTTCAGTTCCCAGCACCCGCATGGTAGCTAACACCCATCTTTAATTGCAGTGCCAGGGGATCCAATGCCGTCTTTTGGACTCCCTGGGCATCAGGCACACATGTGATGGTGCACTTACATACATGCAGGCAAACACACACACACATGAAACTGTGCATATAATTAAATTAAAGGTTAAAGGAGTTTGTAACTTTAAAGAAAATAAAATCACCACCTTCACTAAGTTAACACATACCACTGATTGCTGAGCACCATGCAGAATACTTTCACTTGGTGAAAAGGTAAGGCTTACAGCTTGGCTAATTAAACAGTCTGGTTTGCCTGTGCAATCCGTACTCACAGGATGCTGTGAATTGTTGGGAAAAGTCCAAAACAGCAATTACTGGATCCACTGTGAACTCTTAATCTCTTGTTGATTTTCCTATCAGTACACAGCACATGGACAACCAAGGCCTTCCCACACCCAGTGTGGACTTAGCTGCTGCCAGGCCCTTCTTCCATCTCCCGTTTCCCTTCTGCTCTTAGCAGAATTGCTTCTCTCCCAACTGACCTTCCTTCCACCTCAAAAAGATGACACTTTATTCTCCTTTACTCGGGGTCCCAGAAAACTTTCTCTGAATTTTTTAGTTTTACCTGCATTACTGACAGCCCCTCTTGCTTCGCCAGTGACTTCATCTGTCGTCAGTCTCTCATAGCCTTATACTTTCACGTGCATTCAAAAATAAACTTATTCTCCTGCCACTCTCAGGAACTTGCTCTGCATTTCTAATCACACCAGCCTAACTTCACATATAGGAAGTAACCGAGCATTCCCTCCCAGCTAAAGCAATCCATCCGGTACACAGGGACCACAGTGTGGCTATGCTCAAAATGCCATCATAAGCCATTTCCTCCCGCTAACAGAGCTATACAAGACACTGTTCTTAGCATTCAATTTCTTCAAAACTCTATCTCTTATCCTCAAATAACCACCGTGGACTATTTCCTATATTCTTTCTACCAACCATCTCAGTAAGTCACTCTGTAATAACACTGCTTTTCACTTGAGGCTCATCTAATAGCTGGGGGCTGTGTCTTTCACCTTGTGGGGTCTATACTAACCCTGAGTAGTTAGGGTCAGACCCAGTGGGGACGAAACAGGACACTTACTTCCTGTTCTGGACCCTTCACAAAGTGAGAGGCACAGCACCTTCCTAAGTTCTGTGAGCTGTCCCTGTGTAAAATCAAACCTGGAGGCCCTGTGGGGATCCCCTGGACTTATATAGCCAGTTGACAAGAGTGAAAGTGAATGGAGCCCTCCAGTTGAGGCTGGCATTGGAAATAAGTGCAGTCTTGTAGGTGACTGTGCCCTTTAACTTGAGGGATCTATACCAACTCCAGTTTAGTAAGTGCCAGAATTTGATTATACTCATGTGGTGATTTGAAATGAAATGGTTCCCTCAAAAGCCTTTCTTCCAAATCAAGACAAAGTTCCTAAGCTCCTCATTCAAGACTCTTCAAGTTCCTGGTCATCTAAACCAGCAAATGAAACTCAGTCAACACCTATTATGTGAAGTCACTGCAACTGTATGTTCATCCTGGGGAGAAGAGAAGACAATGAAAGCTGCAGAGGGTCGAAGACAAGAGCACAGAGCACGCGGATCCAGCCGAGTCATCCCCATGGCTCCCATCTTTCTAGCCCACTGTGCCTCTCACCTCCCTAGAGTTCACTCCTCCCTCTGATGATCCACCTGAATTTAAGAGTCTGAACAAATGCATCCACAGAAAAGCCTTCTTGGGTTGTCATAGCTGAAATTCATTTTGTACATCTCAGTTTCAAGGCAAATGAGCAAATCAGAAAGTAATAAACACATCGTAGTCATAATTGCACTATCTCTAAATCAATTAAGCTATTAAAACAAAACACTACATTTACCAGAAAACCCCTGCCTACGACATACATCTTTCTCAAAACAGGTAAAGCTGCATGTGGTGGCTCAAGCCTGTAATTCCATCAGTGAGGAGGCTGAGGCAGGCGGAGTTAAGGTTTGAGACCAGCCCAGAGAAGAAAAACAAACCAAGCCTAGCTAAGTGCAGGCTCTTACACTCATTTACCATGCACTTGGGCTCACTTGGGCTGGCCTCAGATCTCCGTGAATTCCAATTCATGGGGTAGCTCCCAGATCACCTCCAACCCCCAAATGCTAAGGCAGGTGCCACCACCCAGCTAAACTCCCTCAGGGGGACTGTCAGGAGCCAACAACTAAGAGAAAGAGAAGCTGATACTGAAACCACAGATGACTATATCCAAAGAGCCAGCAAGAAAGGAGAGACACAACCTCAGGCTCACTCAAGGCTAAGCGCTAAGGCCTCTATATAAAGCTAGGACCTTTGTGAAAGTAAGAATTAGAAACTAAAAACAAAAATTGCCTGTTAATACAAGGAAGGCCCGACTGAAGTCTAGATTCTGAGGTGAAGATAGCTTCTCCTGGAAACCCAAATAAACTTGAATTTATTTCTGAATATGAGCTAACAACTCCAATCTCAAGGCCCATGAGGGAACTTGCTAAAGCAAGCAAGAGTCAGCAGAAACAACAGCTGAGTTAAAGCCCAGGGACTTCAGATACTAAAATTACTCAGTATAAAACTTTTTTTAAAAAATATGGGGCAATGAAAACATGAGCAGTAAAATCTAATTCAAGTCAGATGTGCAGAAAACCAAACTCAACTTCTAGAAATGGAAAATAGAACCAATCACAAACTCAGTGGGAGCTGCTGAGATGGTAGAATAGGTAAAGGCATTTGCCAAGTCTGACTGCCTGAAAACTGTCTACTCAATTCACTAGTCCATTCGTTAATTTGTAATTTTATTTGATAGTTAATGTCTGCAGTTCTTTGTAAGTTCTGGATATTAGTCCCTTGCCTGGTACAGCTGGTTAAGATTTTCTCCCATCCTGTGCGATGCCTATGTCCTCCGCTGATTGTTCCCTTTGCTGTGTGGAACCTTTACAATTTCATATAGTCCTGTCTATTGATACTTGGGGTTAATTCCTGTGCTACTGATGCTCTCCTCAAAGAGTTCCTACCCACTCTGAGGTCCTGAAGAGTATGCCCTATATCTGCACCTAAAAGTTTCAAGATTTAAAAATATTTTTTATTTTATGTGTATGAGTGTTTGGCCCTGCATGTATGTAAGTGCACCCAAGTCATGGAATACCTACAGAGGCCAGAAGAGGGCATCAGATCCCCTGGAACGGGAGTTTGGGAGGGTTGCTAGCCACAAGTAACTTCTGGGAACTGAACCTGGGTCTTCTGCAAAAGCTGCCAATGCCACTGAGCCACGTCCCCAACCCCAGAGTGTCAGGTTTTAAATGAAGGTCTTTGATCCATTTTGAATTGAATTTTGTACCATATAGAAATCAACATATATGATATACTATATAAGCACATTAAAGGACAGAAACCACAGAATTACCTTGACTGATGGAAAAAGACATTTGACAAAGTCAAGCATGCCTTCATGTCTAGTGACATTAGAAGTAGATGGAGCATACGTCACGATAATGGAGGCTAAATACAACAAACCTAGAGCCAAGATATAACTGGAGAAACACTGAGAATTTCCTCTAAAATCAGGAGCCAGCAAGGATGCCGATGCCCATGCCCCTTCTTCCTAATTCAGTGCTCTACATCTTAGCTGTAACAAGTAGCCAAGAGAAAGACATAAAAGGGTGAAAAAGAGGAAAGGAAAAAGTCCAACCAACCCTATCTGCAGATGACATGATTCTATACTTTAAAGAGTCTATAGACTCTACTTAACAAACCTACCAGATTTAATAAACACAGTAGAGTTGCAGTATACAAAATCAATTTCAAAAACAAATAAGCTGGACATGGTGGCACACACCTTTAATCCCAGCACTACGGGGGCAGAGGCAGACAGCTCTCGGAGTTCAAGGCCAGCCTGGTCTACATAGTGAGCTCCAGACCAGCTAGGGATAAAGAGAGACCCTGTCTCAAAACATAACAAAACAAACAACAAAAACCAGTAGCCTTCTTATATACTAACCATATACTCTCAGAGAAAGAAAGTAGGAAAAATATCCCATTCAAACTAGCACCGTCCAAAATTAAGCTCCTAGGAATACACCTAGCCATTGGAAGGACCTTCCCTACACCTACATTGGCAGTTAATACTGTGAAAATGCTATACTACCAAAATCAAACAGACTTAATGCAATACCTATCAAAATTTGAATGTCGTATTTCACAGATCTAGAAAAAAACAATCGAAGAATTTACATGGAAGCACAAAAAAAAAAAAAACATGACTAGCCAAAGCAATCCTAGGGGGGAAAAATGCAGCTGGATGTTACCACAATACCTGACATCAAATTATATTACAGAGCTATAGTGATAGACAACCTGGTACTTGTATATAAAAATACACAGGTAGACCAAGGGATCAGACAGAGGATCCTGAAATAAACAAAGCTATGGCTTCAGCCTCCACCAGCAGCGGCCGCTCCTCTATTTGCACGGGCACCACCCTTCGCTCCTCACGGTGGCCGCAAGCTGTGGCTGGTCTTCAGCTCACTCGGCGCTGAGGCCGCTCTTCTGCTCGCTGCTGCGCTGACTCTGATCGTTGCTACTTCTGCCTGGTCCTGGACCCCAGAGCTGGTGAGAAGACTGTGTCAGCAGAGCCACATTCAGGCAAAGGAGACCAGGTTCGGTGACGCAGATCTACTTTATTGTAGAAGGGCACAAGCTTATATAGTGGGGATCCAATCAAGAAGTTTTAACTCAGATCTTTGGCAGGGCTGTGCCCTACTATAACATCTCGAGCCACACACTTTATTAGCATAATAGGTGTCAGGTTACTTAGGTTCCAGTTTCCTGTGCAGGGCCTGGATTCCTGGGAACCACGTGACCCAGGCTGTTGCAATATCTAAGTGTTATAATTTGGAATCTCAAGGGTGGTGATCAGGGAGTGGCGAGCTCTAGGCACCAGTCTCATGATCTGCCAATCGGAGCAAATGTCACAAGGCGTTCCCTGTGGTTCCAGCTGTCAGGCCGTTGCCTCAGGCCTATCAATAAGACTTTCACCCTAGGCTCAAGCCTGTCTCCCACATCTTCCCCTTTTTCTTTTAAAAAGCCAATTATAGGTTGGTAAGGGCAAGGAACAGTGGGTCATTGTTTGTAGAGGTATGTTTGTCTTTTGGATCATCTAAATTTGAGGGCATCAGATGTCTAGATGGGACAACAGCCAACTGAACTAGAGAAATGCGGGCCTTAACCAAATTAATGAGACCCTTAACAATGCAGTGTCCAAAAATCAGGAGAAGGGTTAACAAAGCAAGGGGACCAATCAAGGCAGACAGAAGCGCGTTATGTCTGTAGTTCAGGGAATCATTGGCCAGCAGTTGTAGATTTTGATGTGGAATTTACCACTTTTTCACTGGCTACATTAATAATCTGCCAAGTAAGGCTGACGGGTTAGTGGGGGTTAAGGGGAGTTGCTAACGCTCGAGAGTTAGCAGTAACAATGGCACACATAATAAGGAACATAGACAAGGGGTTCCCACTGGTTTGAGGGTTTTGATTGGCCATAGTCTCTGCTTGAGTAGTGAGATACTTAAGGTCGCCCCAGGTTATCGGGTGTGCCCTTGGAGGTGGTCGCTTTCGTGGTCTGCGACGCCGGGTCGGCCTCTCGGCGGTTGAGAGGTGTGTCGCTTTCTCCAGGTTCAGGGCTGCCACCTCTGGGGTCAGTGGTTGTGGAGGGAGGCTTTCCATCACAGGCAATTCTGATGTTCCGGGCTGGGATCCAAATGGGGGCAGGAATATTATCTGGAAAGACACAAGCATAGCCTTGCCCTTGTGTTAATAGTAGGTGTGGGCCTTTCCATTTGCCTGTGAGAGGGTCCCTTCATCACACCATGGGGGCAGGAGTGGGCTGAGTGAATGCCCCCCAATGCTTTATTGCTGGTGAGAGGCCACTGGAGTCAAATTTTAGAAAATTTAATACAAATAGAGCTTGTTGTATAACAAAATTGGGATCCTTATAGTGGGGGCCTTTATCACTGTCTCCCCCTATCTTCTGTATTTGTTTAATGAGTGTTTGGTAGTAACGTTCAACAATCCCTTGACCCTGAGGATTGTAAGGGATACCGGTTATATGCTTAATATACCAGTCAGAGCAAAAATGGCTGAAGGCAGCAGAGACACAGCAAGGGCCATTGTCCGTTTTAATTTGCCAGGGAACTCCCAGAAGAACCATGGCATATTTTACAGTGTTTATGGCATAGGAGGCAGTCTCACCAGAGCAGGCCAAGGCAAAGTGGACATTAGAATAAGTATCAATAATATGATGGATATACTTGAGCTTGACAAAGGAAAGTGAGTGACATCCATCTGCCAGATCTTGTTAGGGCCAAGGCCTCTGGGAAGGGTTCCGGTGGGTTGCAATGGCCCCAAGGGTAAAATGGGGGCACAAGAAGAGCATGCATGGACCAAATGTTGGCAGCTTTGAATCGGCAAAGTAGGTAGGAGTCGATGTATAGCCTGGGGAGAAAGGTGGAAGCTGGCGTGTAAGTCCCTGGCTTGCTGTATTAGGGTAGGATCTAGGGTAGCATTCATTACCAATCTGTCAATGGTAGCATTGCCTTTTGCCAGAAGCCCTGGAAGATAGGTATGAGAGTGTAGATGCTGGACATACCAAGGGGCAGAGCGTTGCTCAAGTAGTAGTTGTAACGAGGAAAGTAAATAGATCAAGGAGATTATGGCAAGGCCAGAAGGCTTCAAAGGCTACATTTTGTATAGTTTGGACTACATAAGAGCTGTCAGAAAATATATTACATGGGGTAGTGGGAAAGTCTTGGAAGACTTGTAACACAGCAGATAACGCTCCAAATTGTACAGATCCTTGAAAGGGAAAGACCTTTTGTGAGGAAAGCTGTCCCTCCTGAAAAATCACATAACCAAATTTATGCTGACTAGAATCAGTGAAGATTAGAGGAGCCTTAGGAAGGGGGTTACGTTTTGGAAATGCCTGGGGAAATACAGACAGGGGAAGTTGCCTTATTCCTTGAAGGAGTCTATGTTTGGGGTAATGATTGTCATACCTTCCCTGGTATGCTAATAGGAGAGTTTGAAAGCCAGGGTTATCAACGAACAGTGGTTGGAGCATAGGAAGTGGGAGAGGGAGGACGAGTGACTCTCGGTCACGGCCATATAGAAGACAGGAGGTTTGAACTAGCTTAAGGGCTATAATTGCTCAGGCCTCAATTACAGGAAGAGTGGACCTAAATCAATGGTCCCTGGGCCTGCCAGAGCACTCCCATAGGGGTATTTTTTGTAGGAATGACCAAGGCCTGAATAGGCTGTTCAGGTTGTATTCTATTAACAAATGCCTGAGACAAGTGGGTATTTATTATTGCAATAACGCATCATGCTTCAGGCGATTTAGTGAGTTTATTAGTTGTGTAGCTATTGTCTGCCTGTGAAAAGTATACAGACAAAAGTTAGCAACATCTTTTCTTCCTAACCATAGCAAGTATATAATCAACTACAGTACTGCTTACCTCTTAATAGGCTGAAAGGAAAATTACCTAAGCAGGCACCTTTGCTGTAGGGGACTCAGTATAAATCTAACCAGTGAAGGAGCCAAATAGGAGATTTTCTACAGTACATCTTCAGGAATGCTTCCTTTCAGGTATTTCAGAGGCAGAAGCAAAGTCAGCTTCAATCTTTTCTATGTCTGAGGATTTCTTGTGAATTTACTATGTAATTGAAGCCTGAGATTATATAAAAAATATTGGCTCTAGATTGCATGACTGCATGACATTATGTACACACAGACAATACACATAAAATCTAAAAATAATAATAAATGTTCTAATTATTTTTACAACAACCTATGAAGGGAGTAAGAAATTATTTTTATTTCAAAATTTATTTTTTTTACAATTAGTTTCCTATAGTATGCCTAGATACAAATCTGAAAAATCATGTAAGATAATTTATGCCCCCTTATTTGAGTATTTCATTTCACTACAGCTAGAAAGTTATACAATGTTCTCTCTGAATACTGAGTATCCTTTATTCTCCTTTATGTCTTCCAATTGGACATAGGAATTGGCCTATTTCTGGCTCTAGAGGGTCGCGTTTAGTAGCTCAGCTTTGCTATTCTTTTTATTGGTGGGTGGGAGTGGGGGATATGAGGAAGCAAATCCAGGGCTGATTCAGGCTAAGGAAACAGTCTACCCTTGAGATATATCCCCAACCTTTCTATCTTTTATAAAATCTTAAATTGTAGGTTATCCCCTTCAAGATTGTCTTTTAAAAACTTAAAATCAGACTTAAAGTTTGTTTTAGCCTTTATTGTGCTGTTTAATACATCCATTGACTTTTGTGCAAAGTGAAAGTTGTAGATCCAATTTCATTCTGCAGGAAGACATCCAGTTTGCCAACACCACTTTTTGAACAGGCTTTTTTTTTTTCAAAGGGAGGGAGGGAGGGAGGGAAGGAGGGAGGGAGGACAGAACAAACAAGAGGCTAGCAGTCCCACAATCCCTGCTGCTCTTAAGAAAAACACGTCTGGGCTGGGGGGTGGGGTGCTTTTAATCCCATCACTTGGAAGACAGAGGCAGGCGGATCTCAGGGAGTTCAAGGCCAGCCTAGTCTACATGGTGAGTTCCAGGTCAGCTGGGGCTACAGGGAGACCCTGTCTCAAAAAGATTTTAAAAAAAAGAAAAAAGAAAAGAAAAACACCTCTTCAAGCCCTACCTGTGCAACAAACTCACTATAAAGTACTTCTGAGAAGTAATACAAAAGTAAGTAATACCTCAAAACTTCAAAGACACAGACAAAATATACTCAACATTGACATGACCACTTGAGATTTTCAATACAGGGAGGGCAACATAGACAAACGCTTGTCAATCCTGCCTGAGACGAATCTTGACTTAATCACATTTAACAGTGTGGAAAGAGCTCTGAGACTTTAAAGCACGAAGGGCAAGCAGGGTCAACCAGACCATGCACTATGAAGGTTCTCCACATTTTATCTAGAACAAATAAAACTGCTGACTTAAGAAAAGCAGAATTGAGTGGTAAGGGCAGAAACAAAACCAGTGGAGAGTCTGTACTGAGCACTGACCGCTGGCAGCTGGTGGAGGGCAGCAGCCTGCACCTGGGCTTACTGACCCTTTGCCTACACTGTATTTGCCGCCGTGGTAGCAGCACCAAGGATAAGGTCCAAGATAAACTAGTGAGCACCTGGCACCTTCCAGACTACGGGTTTTACAAAGGTTTGGCATTCACATCGTCTCTTTCTGTATATTTTTTATTTTTTGGTTGTTAGCCTTAGCCTTTAACAGCTGTGCTATCCCTCCAGCCCACTTCTGTATATTTTTAGGTGATCAAGCTTATTATGGATTATATCAGGTATAAAAAAACTACTTTAAAGGCTAAGATATGTGATTTTGAGATTTCCAATATGATAGATTACCTTGTAGAGAGTTAGCTCTTAGATACACAGCCTGACCTTGAAGTTCAGATACTCCTGTCTCTACCTCCTATATGCAGAGATTATAGATATATATATCACCACACCCAGTTTAACCATTACTGGGGGAATCAAACCTAGGGCCTCATGCATGCTAAGCAAGTAAGTACTAACTTAGCTATATTCCTAGCCCCACACAACTCTCTTAAAATAAAAACATTCCCTAATACTTCAGTAGTAATAGCATAATCAAGATTTAACCAACAAACCAAAAATCTTAAAAACTACAAACTTTGTCCAAAATGAATTATGTTCAATTATTTTAGAAATGCAGATTTCTCAGAGGCAGATCTTTTTGAGTGTATTTTAATGAACCTATATATGTGAAGTCTGAACAAATGGCTGCTAATAATGGATTGTTAAACACAGTTGGGCAGACATGATGTCTAGACAAGATAATAGCGAGAGCTGAACTTTTAAGAACATTCGCTACTTGCTCTGATAACAAGGAAAAACAAAGAATGTTTCTCTTATGTGAGGCAGGCTACAATGCTTCGATCATGCACATTCAACAACAGATAGAGCTTCCGCTACTTTGAAAACAATTCCATTTTAATCCATCACGGGATAAGAGCTGATACTTTTCCATGACCACAACTCTAATTAACATTTTCAAGATGACTGTACATTTGACTATCTTATTTCCAGACTATTTCAAAGTAAAAACAGTCTTCCTATTGAAAGGCAAGGAACATGGCTAGTGAGAGTGCTGGGAATCACCTGGCTGACAGAGGCTGAGCTAGACATTGCAAGAAGAGAACAGCAGAGCTCCAACACAGATTAAATGCAACGTTTTATTTACGGAAACTTTGTGCCACTCATTAACTCAACAAGCACTAATTACTCACCCATGTCTAACATGGGTTCACATGAAGGTCTTCAAAATATATGTCATTTTAGTGTAAGCTCCCTATACGCTAAGAAGAGAGTTAAAAATTCAAAATACTGGGGCTGAAGAGATGGCTCAATGATTAAGAGCACTGGCTACTCTTCCAGAGGACCCAGGTTCTATTCCCAACACCCACATGGCAGCTAAGAACCATCCTGACTCCAGTTGCAGGAGATCCAACACTCTCTTCTGACCTCCAGGAGCATTACATTAAACACATGCAGGCAATATATATGCTCGTACATATAAAATAATTTTTTAAAATTCAAAACACCTAAAAACTCAATTATAAATGTGAAATAACATGCAAGAGCATGTACAGAGGACTGGATATATAGCTCATCAGAAGTGCATTTGCTTAGCACGTGTGAGGCTCTGGATTCAATTTCCAGCACTACAATAACAAAATAAACAAGCCAGTATGTAGACAAAAAAATATTGAGTATTAAACATTGTGATTTAAATCAGAAAGATCAAAGATTACTTAGCCTAACCTCTAAGAAAAGCAAATTAACAGCCCAGTCACAAAAATGGTTGGAATGTGGAATTGAAGCAAAATAAACCTTTAGTAGAATAGTGTTTTACCTATCACGTGATACCTCAGAGAGAAAAATGACTTAGATCAATTTGACTTACTCTTACTCTTATGAATTCGAGTAAGAAAGGTTCCTAGAGAGCAACAGTGCTCTAGGACCGTAACAGAGTGCCTGCCCTCAACAAGAATATGTACGTATTTAAATACATCATCTGGGTCTTTTCAAGTTAAAAGAAAACCAAAAATGTCAATATCCTTCAACAAATGCCACTGGGGACTCCTTTTTATATTTACAACAGAACAGTTTTCTTTAAAATATTCCTGCTCTCAATCAGAAATTATCAAATAAATAAGTAATCAACCCATTTTTTTTCAGTAGACAAACAAAGCCTGGATAAAGCAGCAAGGGGAGAAAGGTTAGTGTCAAGCATGTCCCTAGACCTGTCTTGGTTTAGGGTTGTTTTTTGGTCTTTTAGAGACACAGAGATCTGCCTGCCTCTGTCTCCGGAGTGCTGGGATTAAAGGTGTGTGCCACCACTCTCAGCTTGGTCTAGATTTTTACTAATTGTATTTATTAATATAACTTTAAAGAAAGATTGACAAGTACTTAGTACAGGCAAGAAATTAAGAATTCTCTGTAAACTCATACCCTCTAATGACTCCTTAGCCTTATTCAGCAATAAATCATGAAAAGTGGATTAAAACATAATACAGACTCAGGAGTCTATATATTCAGGAATCTACCTCCCAGGCATCCCAGTGAACTCATAGGCTGCTCTTGCAGAAGACCTGGGTTCGAATCCCAGCACCCACATGGCAGCTAACAACTGCCTACAACTCCAGTTCTGGAGGATCCAACAGCCTCTTCTGTCCTCCTCGGGCACTGCACAACACGGGCGCACTTACCCACATGCAGGCAACGCATGCATATATATAACATAAAAATAAATAAAATATATTTTTTAAAACTTCTCTAACCCATATAAGATTAAGATGATAATATTCTCCAACTTTTCAGCTTAAAAGAAATAACAGAATTTGAGTAGCAAAGAGCTCTTTTCTAACTATTATTTAAAATAGACTGCAGAACAGCAGGATCAGTAAGAAACACAATAGAAATTTCAAATCTTAGTGCCCTACCGAGATCTACTTAGTCAGTTTGACTTCTAATGAAACCCCCAAATGTTTTCCATGCACAAAGTTTAAGATGCTGTGGTACTGACTCACCACAATATTTACACTGCAATCCAAGGACTTATACTGTTTTTTAGTGTTTAAAACTTATGACTAGCTATGTGTCCCACACATACACACAGAGGCATGCTTGACACCATGTGTGTGCTGGGTTGGCTCTCTCCTTCTACCTTTATGTGGGTTTCAGAGATGGAACGCAGGTGGCCTGGCTTGTGATGCAAGCACCTTTACCCACTGGGCCATCCTGCTGGCCCTCTGTTTCAACACTTCTGAGGTAGACAATATAAACATCCAAGAATTACAAAATGAAAAGCCCTGTGCTTTGAGGTGAAGAAATCAAAGGCTCTCTTTTTACAAGATTAATTTACTGCATCACTGAGCTCCAGCTGGTCATCAGCTACCTCACAGCTATTGCTGTGGGTAACGTTCTGCTTCTGCCGTGCTTTGAGTGGCTTTTGGCCACCCTAACACTCAGCCACACGATCAGCACACACCTAAGCAAACACCTCCTACATATTTAGGTAAGGCATATCCAAGGTCTTCTGAAGAAAGAAGATGAAAAGTTTTTTGAAAATAACATTTGAGGTCAGGACACCAAGAAAACAGGGGGTCTCCCAGATAGGCTAGCTACATACCATTTAATCAAAGTCTAAAGGACTCAGAATAATAAATGCTATAAAGTTGCAAAGAATTTACTCTGGTTTGATCTCTGGAGCTGCAAAAGAAGGGAGACTTGACTTTGTGTGCTTCTTTTTAGATGGCAATTTGGCAAGAAACAGGAACATAAGTGATGAGACGGCACTGACAAGTCAAATGGGGCGGCAATAGATCTCCGATGGCTGCAGAACATGACAGTTAAGGAGTCAATGCCAAACCCCAAGCCACAGGTAAGAATCCCACATTAAGGCAGGAGAAATGGTAAAATTTCCTTCTTTTTTTTTGTCTTTTTGAGACAGGGTCTCCCTATAGCCCCCACTGGCCTGGAATTCACAGAGATCCACCTGCTTCTGTCTCCCAAGTGCTGGGATTAAAGACGTGCCACCATGCCCAGCAAAATTTCCTTCTTTAAAGACAGAATGGTCTGCGTCCCGATCCCCTATCAGCATTTTGGGTAGCCTCCTCAGAGGACGGTGTGATAAGAGATAAGAATGAATAAGAGGTAGAATGAATAAGAATGAATGAGAGATGGCTCAGCAGTTAAGAGCACTGACTGCTCTAGCAGAGGACCCGGGGTTCAATTCCCAGCACCCACATGGTAGCTACGAACCGTCCTAACCCCAGTTCCACGGGTATCCGAAGCCCTCTTCTGACCTCCGCGGCATTGCACTACACGGGTGCACTCACATACATGTAGGCAATACACTCATACACACAAAATAAAAATAATAAAATAAATAAATAAATAATAATAAATAAATAAATGAATAAGAGGTAGGAATTGGCTAGGTGGTTAGGGTAAAAAGGCCCCAAGGAAAAGTAGCCAGTCTCTTGGCTAAAAGTCACAATGTCCTTGGGCCTCTTAGCAACATACTCTGTTCCAAAGGCCAAAAACATCAAAAATATTTGGGAGCTTGTATCTAATCCTTAAAAGATTTTAAGGTTATCGCTTCAGAGAGGGACTGTTAGAGAAACAAGCCCAGAAAAGGAGGGAGGCAGGGAGGGAAAAAGGGAGGGAGGGGAGGGAGGGAAGAAGGAAGGAAGGGAAGGAGGGGAGGAAGGGATATATGGGAGGAGTTGGAGGGGAGGGAGTGGGTGTGGATTTGATCAAAACAGGAAACCTAGCAAAATATTCCAATAATTTAACACAAAATGGCCAAACTTCAAGGAGATAATCTGTACTCATGATGGAAAACAAGAAATTAGCCTAGGCTCCAAAGCATAAGGAACTCAAATGTGCTGGATACAGAAGCAGATCATATCCATCAAAGAATATTCAAATCAAAGTGGGCTGGTTCAAAGCAGTTCATCCCTAGTAATACACCATCTCCTAGATGCAAATTAATGTCATCTGGGTTAAAGATTTAGACTCGTAGTTCTCTGTCATAGCTAACTATAATCTGAAGGATTTTAAAAAATCACCTGCACCTTTAACACTAAGAAAATTCTTACATGTCCAGAGATGAAAAGGTAACAATATGTCAAAAGACATAAATTTGCCAGGCATGGTAGTGCAAGTCTTGGATCCCAGCACTATGGAAGCAGAGGAAGGCGGATCTCTGTGAGATCAACCTACAGAGTGATATAAAATTGGTTTCAAACTAAGTAATTTTGTGTGTACCATCAAGCTAGATTGTGTACCTGACTGGTACTTTCTCAAGATCAAAGAGGTCAACTATGAATGATAATACAAAGAAAGAGCAAAAATATTAATAAATGACAAACACAAATACTCCCTGTTATTTCAGCACAGTGTTTCTGCCAGTTATGTTCTTAGGAGAACCTTGTCTTTAAAGAACTACAATGTGGGAAGAAAAGAGACATTAAATCATTCATCCATTCGACCTAAAGTTACCAAGCACTTGCTGCTAAGAGGCCTAAGTCATATGGTAGGTGACAAAGTAAGAGAGACCCTGACTTCAAGTGACTCAGAAACTACTCAAGGGTCACCGTCCCTTATGAATTTGCATATCATTCAACAAATACTTTTCATGAGTCTACTACACACTGTTCTATGGCAATAGAGTACTTAGCAAAGCAAACTCCTTGTTCTCATGAAGTCTGTTATGGTAAAGAGAGACAAGGAAACAAACAAATGTCAAGTGAATTTAAAAACAAAAAAGCTAGCATGATGGCCCACACAGCAACCCCAGCATTTGGAAGCTGAGGCAGAAACACTGAAGTTCAAAGCCAGCCAAGTTTCAGAGCAGCCTGGGCTAAACTATGAGACCCTGCCTCAAACACAAAAGAAAATGGAGCTAGAGACACGGCTCAGTCAGTAAGCTCTTGACTTCAAAGCACAAGAATCTGAGTTTGACCTACAGAACGCAAATAAAAAGCCACACATAGTACCAAGTGCTTGTAATCCCAGTGCTTGAGGAGATGCAGGCAGGTGCCCCTGGGGCTCACTGGCTAGCCAGTGTAGCCTACTTGATTGGTTCCAGGCCCGTGAGAGACCTGTCTCAAAAACAAAAAGAAGGGGGCTGGAGAGATGGCTCGGTGGTTAAGAGCACTGGCTGCTCTTGCGGAGAACCCAGGCTCAATTCTCAACACCCATACGGTGGCTAACAATCGTCCATAACTCCAGTTCCAGGGAAATCTGATGCTCTCTTCTGTCCTCCATGGACAGTGTACTACATGAGTGTACTTACACACATGCAGGCAATATACTCATATACACAAAGTAAAAATTATAAATAAAATATTTAAAAAAGAAAAGAAAAAGAAGTAGATGGCACTTGAACACCTCCACCTGAGGCTGTCCTCTGGACACACACACGCACATTCAGATCCAAAACACAGAAAAATGCAGAGATATAAACACACACGTTCACACACACACAAAATGGGAAATAAGTGAAGCCAGAATAGAAAAACAAAAGGACAGAAGTTTTGTACAGGGCAACGACATGTAAATTCATGAAGGTGCATGTAGTAAGGAACTTCATATATGTTCTCACTTACTTGATATCTTCGAAGACACCAACACCTGGACACACCAAATTAAATAAAATTTTCTTCGTCTCCATTTTTCTTATACTCCTCAACTGAACATTCCAACAACCTTCATTTTGAAACTCTATTGGTTTGCATGGCAAATTTCCTAGCTTGGCTCTTATCTTCTGCTACACACGGCGTCAACACAATCAGTCACAATCTCATCCAGGATTTAGTTGAGGTTGTTTCCCACCCAATCAAGGGAAGCAGATTCCATTGGTGTGGAAACTGAATAAGGTAATCCTTAATTTGTTCTTAACTTCAGATATAGTTTAGAAAATGATATAACTGTTCAAGGCCAACCTGTTCTACATAATAAGTTTCAGACCAGCTGGGGGAACCAGACAGGGAGACCCTGTCTCAAAAAGGCCAAAAAGAAAATTACTTAAAGCAACGGCTGACATTTCTTCAAAGTGGAGACTAACAACATCATTAAAAAGAATAATCCCAGCACTCAGGAGGCAGAGGCAGGCAGATCTCTGTGAGTTCAAGGCCAGCCTGGTCTACATAGTGAGTTCCAAGACAGCTGGGGCTACAGGGAGACCCTATCTCAAAAAGACAAAAAAAAAAAAAAAAAAAACAACAAGATGCTATTGTTCAGAATAATGTCACTATGACAAGCTTAACAGTTTTTCATTGCTACTCATTAATAGGCTACTTTCTCTTTTAAAAAAAATCAAGTTAATTCATTATTTAAAATTAAGGAAGGTGATCACAATGTCAATAATGACTATGAAATTAATCCAAAAATGTTTTCAATGAAATTTGAGTTACAAGTGGAAAAAGACAAATGACTGTGTTTATTCAATAAATACTTACATGTGGAGAATGACACAATCCAAAAATTACGTCTCTTAAAAAACTGTATTCTCACCTGTTCGATCTCTTTGGTTTTTGATGCTATTGCTTTAGAGCGACTGTCCAGCTGACTGTCTTCAAACAATTCTGGGCCATCTGCTGTGTTTGACTCAGGTTCTTCTGTCTGATCAATAAATGAAGGTGCTGTGGCTCCAGTCTTGAAAAAAAAACAGGTCCTTAATTACTTTCCTTAAGGACATGGAGTATCTGAGATGCTGTGTGGCCACCAAGAGTAGAGTATATTAAAAGAAAATGCTATTTAACAAATTCTAAGAAAAGGAAACTTTCAATGCCGTTATGCATAATTAGAATACCTGAATAGCCTGGAGTCGTGGTATGCACCTTATTTAACCCCAGCATTCTGGAGGCAAAGGTGGGCAGATCTCTCTGAGATCAAGGCCAGCCTGGTCTCCAGGGCAAGTTCCAGGCCAGCTGTGGCTACAAGGAGACCCTGTCTCAAGAGAGGGAGACAGAGAGAGAAAAGAAAATGTAAAGAGTCAAGGACCTAAACATAAGACCTAATATGCTGAATCAGACTGAGGAGGGTAGAGACTACACCGGAACTTACAGGCACAGAAAAGGACTTTCTGAACAGGACTCCTAGACAAGCATTAGGTCCAACAACTGAAGAGTGGGACCTCCTGAAATTAAAATCTTCTGTAAAGCAAAAGAAAACATTTGAGTGAAGAGTCAACCTACAGAATGGGGAAAAAAATTTTTATCAGCTATACCACTGACAGAGGGTTAGGATCTAAAATACACAAAGAGCAACAACAAAAAACTAAACATAAAATAAAATTTAAAAGTGTGACAAGGAGCTGAATAGGGAGTTCTCTAACAATGAAACACAAATGAAATACTTTAAAAGATCCAACATCTCTAGTCATCAGGGAAATGCACATTAAAACCACTTTGAAATTTCATCTTATCCCACTCAGAATGGAAAAAAAAAAAAAAAAAACAAATGCTGGTGAGGATGTGGAGAAAGGGGAGCTCTGTCCACTGATATGGGAGTGTAAACTGGTGCAACCACTATGGAAGTCAGTGTGGATTCCTCAATAAAGCTTGAAATTGAACTAGCACATGACCCAGTCACACACTTGGGCATACACCCAAAAGGCTCTATACCCTACTACAGAAATACCTGTTCATCCATGTTCATAACTGCCCTTTTCATAACAGCCAGGAATTGGAGACAATCTAAATGTTGAAAACTGATGAATAGATAATGAAGATGTGGTACATATGCACAACAGATCACTCAGCTCTTAAAAAAAAATTAAGAAAACTTCAAGCAAAAGAATAAAACTGGAAACAATCACCCTGAGTGTAGTAACCCAGACCCGGAAGGACAGCAGTCTTGTGTTCTCTCATGGCTGGATGCTAGCTTTGAAATCTTAGGTACACGTGTTTTAATATGAAAATCCAGAGAGTCAAGAAATTAGTAACTGGCCATGAACGGAGAGGCTTCCTGGGAGGGGTGGTAGAATGCAGTGATATGAAGTGGGGAACATTAAAATAGAAAGAGTTCAGAGGCAGGCAGAACTCTGTGAGTTCAAGGCTAGCCTGGTCTACATACTGAGTTCAGATCAGCTGGGATTACAGGGAGACCCTGTCTCCAAAAAAGAAGAGACCAAGAAATAAAATAAAGTAAAATAGAAAGGACTTGGGCTGGACAGATGGCTTAACAGTTAAAAATACTGGTTGTTCTTGCAGAAGACCCAGGTTCGAATCCCAGCACCCACATGGCAGGTAACAACTGTCTGTAACTCCAGTCCCAGCCTCTTCTGACCTCCACAGGCATTGCACAACGCGGGTGCACTTACCTACATGCAGGAAATACACACATACACATAAAATAAAAATTAAAAAAAAAAATTGGGCCAGGCATGGTGGTGCACACCTTTAATCCCAGCACTCGGGAGACAGAGGCAGGGGGATCTCTGTGAGTTCAAGGCCAGCCTGGTCTACATAGTGAGTTCCAGGACCGCTGGGTCTCAAAAAGACCAAAATAAATAAATAAAAATTTAAAAAAAAACAAAAGAAAGAAAGAAAGGGCTAAATGGGGTGGGGAATGCGAGGGCAGAGGAGGAAGAATGGGGGGTGGTAAGTAACAATAAAGGCCTTTAGAAAAAGCTGTATGGGAAACCACCACTATAGAAGCTTCCTAAAATATTTTATTTATTATATATTTTTATTTTATGTGTTTAGAGTGTACTGCCTACATGTATGTCATGCAATGTCCACAGAGGTCAGAAGAAGGCATCTGCTGGAATGGGAGTCACGGGGGGTTGTTAGCCACCATGTGGGTGCTGGGGATTAAACCCAGGTCCTCTTCATGATCAGTCAGTGCTCTTAATCACTGAGCCATTTCTCTAGCCTCAGTTACTTAAAGTATATACATATATATCATAAAAAGAGATTAAAAGGAGTTATCCTATAACAAGGGGAAATCATCTCTTCTACACATCATAGACTAATTAAAACAAAACAGACGTCAATGACAGGAATGGACTCCCTCTCTAGAAGCTGTTGACCACAAGTCCTAAGAATCTCAATACTGGCCACTGCCCCTGCTCTTGATTACGCACTAGAACTGGATGGTAACAGCGTATGCTAAAGACACTGCATACATGAGCTGTAGAACAAATTAGAAATCCAGCTGCTGCTGACTTCAGAATTTCATCTCTACTGGGTAACATTCACAGTGTTGGAAGGTGCTATGCATGCTACTAAAAAAATATTCAACCTTATCCAGCTGTGAATCCTTTAACAACAACTAGTTGTGGCAAGGTAGGCCTACCATTACAATAGCGGCATGAATTGGATTTAAGATCCACATCATAGGGTGGAGCCCATACCGGACATTAACATCTGGCTTAGGAATCTGAGGCTAGACAAGCCACAAAATATAGGGGAGAGTCCTACTAAATAGTTATCATATTAAACTGATTCCTAATAACTTCTTGTTCTACCCTTAAGATTAATGCGTTCTCAATTCTCACCAGGTAAGTTACCATACATAGCAGATGGTGATTAACACAGAAATCCACAACTGGCCAATGAGCAGTAGAGTGCTTGTCCCTGAATAGGACACCTGTATCAAACTACTGCCTCCCAAGGCTCAGGGATCATTGCAGAAGAGGGGGCAGAAAGATTGTGAGAGCCAGAGGTGGTGAATAACCACAAAGAAACAGAGTATTCCAGACAGCTGGTCAGTTAATCATATGAACTCACAGCAACTGTGACAGCATGCACAAGTCTGAAAACCAGACAAAATCTCAGCACAGACATGAGGAAGTGGGTAAAAATCTCCGACCCACCCTAAGGAAATTTTAGCAATCAATGGTTGCTGGGACGGGGGAAAGACAGTCTCTTTCAAGGGTGGGACTCTTGGTAGGTTGATGAGGCTCCAGTGGATGGACCCACACTGAAGAACATTTACGAACACAAACTAGATTCCATAGGCCTTATTAGATATATAATTAAATTAGGTGGGGCAGTAAGTGGAGAATGAGGATGGGGAGGGATTTAAACACCATCAAACTATATGGTATGAAAACCACAAAAATTCAATTTAAAAACGTTGTAAAAAAAGAGTAAGCGAGCCAGGCGTGGTATGTACACCTTTAGTCCCAGCACTCAGGAGGCAGACAAAGGCAGATCTCTACGAGTTCAAGGTCAGCCTGGTCTACATAGTGAGTTTTAGGCCAGCTGGGGCTACAGTAGGGAGAACCTGTTTCAAAAATACCAAAAAAAAAAAAAAAAGTGAAATAGATTAGAGGGAATGATTGGTACACTTTTACTTTTTTAATATTTCACTTATTATTTTTATGTGTCTGCATGTATTGCCTGTGTGTAGGTAAGTGCACCCATGTCGTCCAATGCCCACGGCAGACAGAAGAGGCTGTTGGATCCCCTGTAACTGGAGTTTCGGACAGTTGTTAGCTGCCATGTGGGTGCTGGGATTCGAACCCGGATCATCTGCAAGAATAACCAGTGTTCTTAACTGCTGAGCCATCTCTCCAGCCCCTGCTTTTACTTTTCAATTAAACAAAGTCTTACTCCATTCTAAAATTATGATAAATTATTAAATAAATATTAAGAGACAGATAAAAAGGTTTTGTTTATGGCTATTCCTTAAGCAATCTATTTATGGAATACGGAACACAGAAGAAATATCCACATGGAAATGAAAGGCATATACACATAAAGGATTACAGTAAAAACATGTAATCACGATCTTTGAAAGTTCAGTATTTTGCTCCTTTAATAGAAAACCATTAGAAACAATCCCACAAGGCAACAATAATTAGTTCTATTATAAACAATTCAATAGTGAATAGCCTTTAGACTATTCTCCATCAGCACACTAACAATTCTGTTTAAAGGGGGATGAGTTTGCCCGTAGGAATAGATACTTTATGTATGTGTATGTAGCCTCTGAGGAGATGACCCAGGAACAAATACAACAAAGGCAGTTTTCTTTTCTTTTTTAATATTTTATTTATTATTTTTGTTTTATGTGTATGCGTGTATTGCCTGCATGTAGGTAAGTGCCCCTATGTCATGCAATGCCCACGGAAGACAGAAGAGACTGTCGGATTCCCTGGAACTGGAGTTACAGATGGTTGTTAGCTGCAATGTGGGTGCTGGGATTCAAACCCAGGTCTTCTGCAGGTACAGTCAGTGTTCTTAACCACTGAGCCATCTCTCCAGCCCCAAAGGCAGTTTTCTTAAAAGGAACAAAATGGAAGTGGGGAATAATGGCACAGGACATGCTACAGTACTTTGACATCATTTGAATTTTTGGCTCATAGGTATATTTTCTACTTCAAAAACTTTTTTTTTTTTCCTTTGGTCTTTTTTGAGACAGGGTCTCTCTGTAGCCCCAGCTGTCCTGGATTCACCATGGAGACCAGGCTGACCTCGAACTCACAGAGATCCGTCTGCCTCTGCCTCCCAAGTGCTGGTACTAAAGGCATGTACCACCACACCCGGCTTGGGCTAAATATTTTAAGCTTTAGACTTTATAGTCTAAAGCTTAAAAGCCATTTAAGAAATAAATTCTATTATCAGTTTCTAACATTACATCATTACATTCATATAATTATTGTATAACTACACAAAAAGCTCCCATTTCTTATTTTTTAGGAGGCACCTGTGATGACTAATCTTGGTTGTCAACTTAACTAGATCTGGGATTAACTGAAATGAGAGAGACTTTCTAGATCAGATTATTTGAAGCTGGAAGATCCACCCTAATGTGGGCATCACCTTCTAACAACGTCGTGGCACGGAAGGGAGCTTTCACTTTTTTCACTTTCTGCCCACCTGCCTCCTTTCTCACTGGCCAGTTCATCTTGTTGCTGTGTCAAGGAAATTTATTGACTCTCTATTTTCCTTATTTTTCTACAAATTGTCCAACATCTTACATAGAGAGTCAATCCTGGCTGGTTGCTTCTAGCATCTCTGGATGAAGTGAGAGAGGAAAAGAATGAACTCTCTGATAAAATTAAACAGCTCCAGGTTCAAATCAACAGTCTAAAGGTTTCTAAATGTGCCCAGGAAGTCTCTCTAGCAGCCACAGAGCTCAAGTTGCAGAAAATCTGCAGAAAAGCTGAAGCCCTCACTATACATGTGGCTGATTTACAATGAAAATTTAATTCCCAGCAATGGAGAATGTCAGCCGTGGGAATGAGGGCAGTCATAGGGAAAGAGTGGAATCCTGTAACTTGGGGTGGAGACGTATGGGAGAACCCTCATGAGGGTGACGACTTTGAACCCTCAGAGTCTAAAGGGTTTATTTCACCTGAGGAATTAGTCTCTCCACCCTCAGTAGAGAATGCACCCCCACCCCCATGCCCTGCAGAACCCCCTTGCCTAAGGGAATTAATCAGGAAAGGCAAGACCATGTTGATGTCCCTCCGCACCCATCAATTATTGCCTCTAGACCTATAACCAGATTCAAGGCTAAACAGGCCCATAAGGGCTTGATAGAAACTGCGGTCCATGAGAAGGTGTGCTATGCCACTAAGCATTTGAGTTTGTTAACTATTCAAGCGAAGTCTGGGGAATATATATGAATATGTCTGGGAATGGATTTCAAGGGTAAGGGATAATGGTGGAAGGAACATAAAATTGGATCAGGCTGAGTTTTTTGACATGGGTCAGCTGAGTGGAGATTCTATGTTTAATATGGAAGCTTGCACAGTTAAAAAAAGGTTCAAAAATTTGATTGGTTGGCTGAATTATTTATCGAAAGACGGCCTACTAAGAGTTGAAGATGCCTGATATCCCTTGATTTAGTGTTGATGAAGGGATTTTTAAGACCCAGGCAAACTGGTATGATCTGCTGTGTGAAACAAATCCTCCACAATGGGAAGGCCCAGAGGACATGCCTTTCACTGATGTTATAAGACATAAAATGGAAACACCAGCACATCTGAAGGACTTTGTTTTGGCTCTTTTCCTTGTGCCAGATCTTAGAGGTGGAGATGCATGAATTAAATGATCTATCAGGACCTCAGAGCAGGTCAGGCAGCAGCAGTGAATTGCCAAAGGCAAAGTAAGTGTAGCAAAGGCAAAACTACACCTATAATAGCCTGAACTGGACGGACCTGTGACACTGGCTAATCAATCATGGTGCATTCAGTGACCAAATACTCAGGAAGCTACTAAGCTTTTATTTGATCTGTATAAGCAGAAAAGCACTAGAACAAATGACAGAAAGGCAATAACGTAGGATATGCACAGCAACAGTCCATTATCAAATGGAAGTGGTATATACATGACTGGGTACGAGAAGGCCCTTGGGGCCCAAGCAAGTTACATGGTGAAGTTGCCCAATGCCTATGGCCCCTACTCCTGTTACAATGCCTCCTGTTCTCAGCATGCACCTGTGGCTTCATGGGGTGTGCCCTATGATTGGTTGACTGAGGAAGAGAAGATAAGTCTTGGTTTACAGCTGGTTCTACACACTGTGCAGGCACCACCCAGAAATGGGACAGCTATGGGATTACAGCCCATTTCTGGAACAACCCTGAAGGACCCTGGTGAAGGAAAGTCTTCACGGTAGGCAGAACTTCGGACAGTGCGCATGGTCCTGAATTTTGCTTAGAAAGAGAAATGGCCGGATGTGTGATTATATACTGATTAATGGGCTGTAGCCAATGATTTGGCTGGATGGTCAGAGACTTGGAAGGAACATGACTAGAAAACTGGTGAGAAAGACATTTGGGGAAGAAGTATGTGGATACATCTCTCCAAATGGGCAAAGGATGTGAAGATACTTGTGTCTCATATAAACGCTTATCAAAAGGTGGTTTCAGTAGAGGATGAGTTTGATAATCAAGTGGACTGTATAAACCATTCTGTGGACAGTCAGCCTCTTTCTCCAGCTATCCCTGTCATTGCTCAATGGGTTCATGAACAAAGCGGCTATGGTGGCAGAGATGGAGGTTATGCATGAGCTCGACAGCATGGACTCCCACTCACCAAGGCTGACCTGGCTACAGCAGAGACCAACACTGAGCCCCCGATATGGCACTATTCCCCATGGTGATCAGCCAGCAACCTGTATCAGGTTGACTACATTGGAGCACTTCCATTATGGGGGGACAGCACTTTGTCCTTACAGGAATAGACACTTATTCTGGTTATGGATTTGCCTTTCCTGCACATAATGCTCTGCCAAAACAACAACCAGGGACTTACAGAATGCTTTATCCACTGTCATAGTATTGTATACAGCATCGCTTCTGACCAGGGAACTCACTTCACAGCCAAAGAAGTGCAGCAGTGGGCCCATGGTCATGGAATCCACTGGTCTTACTATGTTCCCCACCATTGTGAAGCAGCTGGCTTCACAGAACAGTGGAACAGCCTCTTAAAGACACAGTCATAGTACTAATTTGTTGGCAGTAGCCTGGAGGACTGGGGCAAGATCCTCCAGAAGACGGTATATGCTTTGAATCAGTGTCTAACATATGGTCCCATTTCTCTTCTAGCCAGGATTAAGGGGTCCAGGAATCACAGAGTGGAAGTGGGGATGGAAATGGCTCTACTCACTATGACCCCTAGTAACCCATTAAGAAAACTTTTGCTTCCTGTACCCGAGACTTTGTGCTCTGCTGGCCCAGAAGTTTTGGTTCCAGAGGGGGGAGTGCTTCTGCCAGGAGACACAACAAACATACCATTGACTTGGAGGCTAAGACATCCCCTGGCCACTTTGGGCTTCTGATGCCCTTAAGTCAACAGGCTAAGAAAGGAATAACAGTATTAGGAGAGATGATGGATCCAGACTACCAGAGGAAATTGGACTGGTTCACCACAACTAAGGAAGATTATATCTGGAAGGCAGGCGATGCCTTAGGGCATCTTTTGGTGTTACCATGTCCTGTGATTAAGGTCAATGGGAAACTGCAACAACTCAATTCAGACAGGACAACAAATGGCCCAGACCCCTCAGGGATGAAAGTATGGGTCAGTCCTCCTGGGAAAGAGCCAAGACCTGCAGAGATGCTCATTGAGGGTGGAGGAAATGCAGAATGGTAGTATAGGTAGGTAGTTTTAAATATTAGCTGAGGCCACATGATCAGTTGCAGAAATGAAGATTGTAAGTGACATGAGTGTTTCTGTCCTATTTTGTCAAGAACATCCTTATACATATATACACATATATTAAGCAGATATTTGTGTTTTGTTTCCTTTTGAAAATTGTGTAACTGAGATTAAGTGTTAGGCGCTAAGTGCTAAAAACCTCTATTATCATATTGGGTTATAAGATACTGAAAGACTAAGCATTCCTCAAGGATCTTACCACCTAGTCTAAAATATACTGTGTGCTTGTGATTGTAGGTTGGATAATTATATCATATTAGGCAAAATTATGACCTCACCACTGTTTTTACTGGGAAATTAAGCATGACATAAGGAGATACATTGGGTGTCAAATTGGCAAGGAGTGGACTTGTGACGGCTAACCTTGGTTGTCAACTTGACTGGATCTGGGGATGCTGAAATGAGAGAGGCTTTCTGGCTCAGATTATTTGAAGCCAGAAGACCCACCCCTAAGGTGGGCATCAGCTTCTGACGGCAGCCCATAAAAAAGGCCATGGCAGAAGGGAACTTCTGCTTTTTGTCTGCTCACCTTCTCTCTCACTGGTTCATCCTTTTGCTGTGGCGTTCCTTTGCTGATAGGAGAACTAACTTCTTCAGATTCCAGAACAAAATGAAGATGAGCAGATCTCCAGGAATCCTTCAGGCCTTCAGTACCAGATTGGAACTGCTGAGGCATCCAGACTCGTGGACTGAGCAACTACCAGCCTCTCCAGTGTGGTGCAGTCATTGTTGGACTACTCGAACTCTATCCTGTGAACTAATCTAATAACTCCTCCATTTATATGTTCAAACAACTGAAAGAAGACATAAATATACTCCAAGAAAACAAAAATAAAGAGATGAATGAAATAAGCAAGTCAATCCAAGATCTGAAAGCAGGATTCAACAACAGAACTGCTGAAGAAAACACAAACTGACATGATACCGGAAATGAGGAACTCAGTAAGATACATAAAAAGGTTCAGAGGAAAGCCTCACCAACAGAATGGATCGTATCAAAACATAACATAAGGATGGGAAGACAAAGATCTGGATCACTGAAAGGCCAATGATAAAATTAGGAAAGTCTATGAACAGAACATAGGAGAGCTTTGGGACAGCACCAAAAGCCCTAATCTTCAATTATGGGCATAGAAGAAAACCATCCAGATGGCATACAATTTTCAATAAAGACAGAAGAAAATTTCCCAAACCTATAGAGAGATGCCTATGCATGTACAAAGAAGCCCACAGAACACCAAATAGACAAGACCAGGAAAGAAACTCTCCAAGAAACAATGCAGTTAAAATTAAAAACACATAGAAGGATATAGGTCTTAGAGAAATCGAACTGGAACTGACCCAGAAACTTCCCTGAGAACTATCTCTCAGTATCAAAATGCGCTATGCAAGACGCCAAAGGAGAAAAGCAATCGATAGTCCCACTCAGCTGTAAAGTCTATGAATCACGATGGCACTTTTAGCTTGGACCTAACCAACAGCTGTGTAATTGCTAATAATAAGGAATTCATGTGTGGTACTATATACTTAGTCAAATAAAAGTCAAAGAGGAGAACCTACTACTGTCATCTCCCTAAAGCAAAATAACTTTCTATACTCTAAATACTTATCCTTATATCAAAGAATAAATGTAGCTCACCACTCATCAAAGAAGCTTCTTTTTGCAACAGATGGAAACTATTAAAAGTTCTACAACTGGACAACTGGTCAATATGCAGAGAATAAGTGATTGCAGGTTTCCCAGCCCGTACTGATACATCTACAATGCAACCTCCACACCTAAGGTTCAGGGAAGACGTAGAGTCGGAGGACGATCTAGCAAGATGCCCGCTGCTAGACAGTATCTTCTAGACATGACAGGGAAGTTGCACCCAGGAAGTCTCAACACCATGGTTGCCTAAACAAGGCCTATATAACAATACCAGTTGACAGGCCACTACGAATGGGGGAATTTCATAAGGTCATACTTCTAGATGTATGTAGAAGCGCTACAAGCAACCAATGGCTGCTGAGAGAAAGAAGAATCCGTTTTCTCCAGGATGAGCTCCCTGATAGGCCATAAACATAAACATATGCACACAAGCACCACTAAGTAGATTCAGTAATAGCAATCAAGGAAAAGGTCACAAAACTGAGAAGAAGTAGGGGGTGATGTGGGAAGTGCTGGGAGGTGGAACAGGGAAGGGCAGAAATGATGTAAACACAGTATTCATGTGCAAATGCTCAAAACGTTCTAAATTATTTAAAACCCTACACAGAATAGAGAGAGTGTATTCGTGCTGGTTAGTGTGTCAACTTGACACAGACTAGAGTCACATGGGAAGAGGGATCTTTAATTAAGGAACTTCCTCCATCAGACTGGCCTGTAGGCATTTTCTTTTCTTTCTTTCTTTTTTTTTTTTTTTGTCTTTTTGGGACAGAGTCTCCCTGTAGCCCCAGCTGTCCTAGAACTCACTATGTAGACCAGGCTGGCCTTGAACTCACAGAGATTCACCTGCCTCTGCCTCCCGAGTGCTGGGATTAAAGGCCTGCGCCACCACGCCCGGCACAGCATTTTCTTTTCTTATTCTTTTTCTTTCTTTTCTCACCCCACCCCCTATTTTTCCTTTGAGACAGTGTCTTACTATGCAGCCCTGGCTAGCCTGGAATTTGCTAAGTAGAGCAAGCTGGCCTCAAACTTAGAGAGATTCACCTGCCTCTATCTCCAAGTGCTAGGATTAAAGCCATGCACCGCACACCTGGCTCTTGGGACATTTTCTTTACTCCTAATTGATACAGAAGGGCCTGGCCCATGGTGAAAGGTACCATCCCTGGACAATGGGCCTGGGCTGTGTAAGAAAAACTGCTGATCTAGGAATGTTCCTCCTGGTTTTTGCTTCAATCCCTGCCTTCAGTTCCTGCAGTAGAACTGCCCTCCAAGATGGACTGTAAACTTTAAGACGAAATAAACATTTTCTTCCCTAAACTGCTTTTCAAAGTGTTTATCACAGCAACAGAGAAGCAAATTAAGTACTGAAAGCTGCAAAACAGAAAGGTCAACACTTACAAAGACAGGTCCACCAGAGTGATACTGGACTATCTGACCAAAATGTTTACGCCGACAAAGGTCTAGAAAGATGTACTCCAAGTTCTGAAAGAATGCAACTGTCAACCCAGATTATTATACCCAGTAAAGCCATCTATTAAAGTTGAAGGAGAAATAAAAACTTAACATGATAAATCAAAATAAAGGAATTTATGGTCAGTAAGCCAAATCAATTAGAAGGAATACTGTGGTCTGAAGAGAAGGATCAACACATGAGGTCACAGGAAATATGTAAATAGGTAGATAATACCAAAAAGTTAATCAAAAAAGGCCTAAGAACCATTGCCAAGAAAGTTGGTTGTACATACAATGGAAGTGGATGGAAAAACCCTATTGCTGAAGACACTGCTTGATGTGAGCACAGGAGAGGGAGAAATCAAGTTTGAACTAAGCTGGAAATTCCCTGCCACTGGATGGGTGGCTTTCATGGTGCCAAAAGGCAATATGCAGGTGACTGGGGGATAATCATCATAATAATGAGATAATTCTGCTCAACGACGGACCCTGCGTGTTGCACTATCAACGTACCAAAAAAGATGTTCCTGCTGGTGTAATAGGGGAGCATTAAAGTAAAACCGGCAAATTTTTGATTGGATATAATGCCTGCTCCTAGGGGTAGACCACACATCTGGTACTGTAGACCAGGCCAACCCCCTGTGGCAGGGGAGACTATAGGCTTCAGTGGGAAGTCACTGCAATTGTTTTGTTAGATGGATATGATGCACCTGCTAAAGCACCATCCAGGCATTTGTGTTTACTCCATAGGTTACGTTATTATAGCAGCCGCTGTTTCAATGTTCTTGCTTCTTGCTGTGTGTATTTTTATAGTACATGGAATCCCACTGAAACTGGCCAACAGCCCATGGAAAACAGACAATGCAGAGACCCGAAAGTTCAGTGCTTTGCCGCAATGGGAGGAAGATCATCCCACACCTATCAGCCCCTCCAAGGCTCAGGGACTTTTGTGGAAGAGGTTGGTGGAAAGAATGTTAAGAGCCGGAGGAAGGGGTGGAATGTTACCTGGAAGTGTCCTCCAACCACTATGCCAGCAAGCTGTAGTCACACCTACTTTCCAAGCTCATCAAAGAGTTGAGGGGGTAGTCAGTTACCCCTCCCACCCAATCAGTCAACTTCAGCTGCATGTGGGGGAGGGGCTAAGGATATATAAGCTGAAAAAGCCATGAGGCATCTCTCTCATGATTCCATCAAAGTTGACTCCATGTTGGCAAATCCTTTGGTCTTTGAGGTTTTGTTTGTTTTTGTTTTTTTATCTTTTTGGGACAGGGTCTCCCTGTGATCCCAGCTGGCCTAGAGCTTGCTGGGTAGACCGGGTTGGCCTCAAGTTCACAGAGATCTACCAGGCTCTGCCTCCCAAGTGCTAGGATTGAGTATGTGTCTCACCATGCCTGACTTTAGTGATTGATTTTTTAAAAATTATTTATTATTCTATGTGTAAGAGTATATTGCCTGAATGTGTATAACTGCACCTGTGTCATGTGATGCCCTCCAGAGTTCAAAAGGCATCAGATCCCTTGAAACTGGAGTTACAGATGGTTGTTAACCACCACGTGGGTGCTGGGAATCAAACCCACAGTTTGAACAGTCAAAGCTCTTAGCCGCTGACCCTTCTCTTCAGCCCCAGTCTTTGATTTCTTATCCCTATTTTTCTACCTTAAACTTCATTGTATATATAATTTTATTAAAATATTTATTTTTATTTTATGTGTATGAGTGTATTTCCTGCATGTATGTGAGTGCACCTGTGTTGTGCAATGCCACAGAGGTCAGAAGAGGGCTTCGGATTGCCCTGGAACTGGAGTTAAGGACAGTATGTAGCTACCATGTAGGTGCTGAGAATCGAACCAGGGTCCTCTGCAAGAGCAATCAGTGTTCTTAACCACAGAGCCATCCCACTGTATTTATATTTTTAATGTCACTTTCTTCAAGTTATTTTTGGAAAAAATGTGTTAAAAATTGTCTCTTTGGAATAATAAAATATTCTTTTTAAAAAAGGCCTGAGGGGGCTAGAGAGATGGTTCAGCAGTTAAGAACACTGTATGTTCTCACAGAAGACCTGGGTTTGAATCCCAGCACCCACACGGCAGCTAACAACTATCTGTAACACCAGTCCCATGGGATCCGACAGCCTCTTCTGACCTCCACAGGCACCACAACACAGGTGCATTTACCAACATGCAGGCAATACACGCAAACACTTAATATAAAAATAATAAAATTTTTTCCCAGGCGTGGTGGCACACACCTTCAATCTCAGCACTTGGGAGGCAGAGGCAGGCGGATTTCTGTGAGTTCAAGGCCAGCCTGGTCTACATAGTGAGTTCCAGGACAGCTGGGGCTACAGGGAGACCTTGTCTCAAAAAAGACCAAAAAATAATAATAAAATAAAATAAAAAAATTTTTAAAAGGCCTAAGAAAACAGTACAAAATTAACAAAGTGACAGGAACTAATACACATCTTTCAACAATAACTCTGAATATTTGTATTTTCAATTCCCCCAAGAAATGGATATAAATTAGCAGATTGGATTAAAAAAAACCAGGATCTGGGACTGGAGAGATGGCTGACATTAAGAGCACTGACTTCTCTCGCAGAAGACCTGGGTTTGAGTCCCAGCAACTATATGGCAGCAAACAACCATCTGTTAACTCTAATTCCCAGGGAATCCAACACCTTCTGTCCTCCATGAACACTGCTTGGCACTCACATACATACAGGCAATACACTCAGATACATAAAAGTAATAAATAAAAAGCTGGAGAGATGGCTCAGCACTTAAGAGTACTGACTGCTCTCACAGAGGACCAGGGTTCAATTCCCAGCACCCACATGGTGGCTACAAACCATCCTTAACTCCAGTTCCAGGGGAATCTGATGCCCTCTTCCGACCTCTGTGGCACTGCATGATATGGGTACACTCAACAGCCTGTCCTTAACTCCGGTTCCAGGGGAATCTGAAGCCCTCTTCTGACATCCATGGCATTGCATGACATGGGGTGCACTCACATAGATACAAGCGGCAATACACTCATACACATAAAATAAAAATAAAATATTTTTAAAAATATATATATAAAATAAAATAGGACCTAACATTTTGCTGCCTCTAAGAAACACACTTCACTACCAAAGATGGATACCACCTTAGGGTAAAAGGATAGAAAAAAGGTATTCCAAGCAAATGGAACTAAGAAACAAGCAGGCTTAGCTATTCTAATATCTGACAAAATAGACTTCAAACTAAAACTAGTCAGGAGATATAAAAAGGTCACTTCACATTCTTTAAAGGAACATTTCACTAAAAAGATATTACAATTCTAAACATATACACACCAAACACAAGTGAACCCAATTTTATAGACAAAATACCACTAGATATAAAACCAGATTAATCCCAACACAATGACAGTCATTCAATACCGCACTCTCGTCTGGACAAAACTTAAACACTGTAGTAAAATGACATCATAAAGCAAATGCACCTAACAGACATCTCTAGAACATTCCACTCAAATACTAAAGCATACAATTATTCTCAGCAGCCTGTGGAACTTTCTCCAAAATTGATCATATATTAAGACATAAAGTAAATCTCAACAAATAAAGGAAAATTCTGATCACAATGGAATAAAGCTCAGTATCAACAGCAATAGAAACTGCAGAAAATACACAGACTCTTGGAGATTAAGCAACACACCTCCACATGATAATTTGGTTACTGAAAAAATCATGAAGAAACTACATTAAAATATTTGTGATGGCAAGTATGGTTAATTCCAGCACTGGGGAGTTAGAGGCAGGCAGATTTCTCTCGAGCTTGAGGCCAGCCGAGGCTATAGGGAGACTCTGTCTCAAAAAAATAATAATAATAAATTTTGAGTTCCCAAATTAATAGCTTAAGGATGCACCTGAAGGTCAGGGGAAAAACAAGAACAAATCAACCCCAAAACAGCAGTCAGGAAGAAATAATCAAAATTAGGACAAAATGTTAGGGTGGGAGTGTTCATGAGATATAGTGGGAGCTAGCTATAGGGGAAAATGAGGTTGTATTTAATCATATGCCATTATATAAATTCAAGAAATTCTCAAAGAGTAAAAATAGTAAAAAAAAAATAATAATAATTTTAAGGATCAGGGGCTGGAGAGACGGTCAGCAGTCAAGAGCACTGGCTGTTCTTGCAGAGGACCTGGGATTCCCAGCACCCACACGGTGGCTAACAACTGTCAGTAACTCCAGTTCTAGGGAATCCAACGCCCTCTTCTGAGTCCACAGGTACTGCAGGACACGGGTCCACTTACACACATGCTGGCAACATTCATACACATAAAATAAAAATAATAAATATTTAAAAAAATAAAAAATATAAAAAGGATCAGCAGGGCGAAGAGGAAGGCCTGTGCAGATAATGGGGGTGTAAATATGATCAAAGTACTTTATATACATGTATAAAAGTGTCATAACAAAACTCATTACTTTATACAATTAATGTACACTTATAAAAATGTTTTATTATTTTTAAAAAGTCAGGGATAAAAATAATGAAATAGTAACAAAACAAATCAAATCAAAGAGCTGATTCTTTGAAAAGATAAACAAAACTGACAAATCCTTAATCAGATTAACAAAGAGAAAGAAGACCCAAATTAGTAAAACTGAAATGAAAAAAGGATGTTGCCACAGTTAACAATTAAATTCAGAAACTCGTGTGTACGTAATTTTAAAAACTCTATTCTACTAAATTGGAAAATCCAAAAGAAATGGACAAATTTCTAGATATACAGAACATACCAAAAATTAAGCCAAGATGAAATAGTTGAAACAGATCCATAATCACAAAGAGTAAACAGTAGTTAAAAGCTTTCCAACTATGAAAAGCCCAGGGTCAGATGGACTCAATGAAGAATTCTATCAGAACTCTCAAGAAGAATTAACACCAATACTACTTAAATTACTCAATAAAATGGAAAAGGAAGGGTTCCAAACTCTTTATGAAGCCAATATCCTGTTACCAAAAGCAGACCTCAATCTCAATCTCAATCAATCTCTCTCTCTCTCTCTCTCTCTCTCTCTCTCTCTCTCACACACACACACACACACACACACACACACACACACACACACACACACACGAGACTGATGTCCCTGATCAACACAGGTATAAAATTTCCCAACAAAATACTGGCAAACCAAATTCAAGATCCTATCAAAGACTGTTTATCATAACAAACTTGGTATCACCAAGAGATGCAGGGTTGTTCAAAATATGGAAATTAACAAATTCTACATATCACATAAGTAGACTTAAAACCAGAAATTACATGATCATTCCATTAGATGCTGAAAAAGCCTCTGGCAAAATCCAACACCCCTTTCTATAAGTCATGGTAAGGCTAGGGATGAAGGGAGCATACCTCAACATAATAGAGCCTATCTACAACAAACCTGTAGCCAACATCACATAAAATGAGAAAACTCAAAGGGTTCCCACTAAGGAACAAGACAGGGGTATCTACTTTTTCCACTCTTATTCAATATAGTGCTTGAAGTCTTCACTAGAGCAATAAGACAAACAAAGGAAATAAAAGGAAGGGTTACAAATAGGAAAAGTTGGGGCTGGAGAGATGACTCAGCTCTTGCAGAGAACCCAGGTTCCAATCCCAGCACCCACATGGCAGCTAACAACCATCTGTTAACTCCAGTTCCAGGAGGTTCAACGCCTTCTTTAGAATGCCATGGGCATTGCACAACATGGGTGCACTGACAAACACTTTTGTCAAAGCAGCAGGGTACAAAGTTAACACACAAGAATCAGCAGCCTTCCTCTATACCGATGACAAGCACACTGAGAAAGAAATCACTAAACAATCTCATTCACAACAGCCACAAAAAGAAAATATCTAGATACAAACCCACTAACAAAAGACCTCTACAACTGAAGAAAGAAATCGAGGAAGACACCAGAAGATGGAGACCTCCCATGCTCACAGATCTGAAGAATCAAAATAGTGAAAATGGCCATGCTGTCAAAAGCAATCCACTGATTCTGATACAATCTCAATCGAAATACCTGGGTCTTTCTTCACAATCAGTGAAAAAACAACCTCAAAATTTATATGTAGGCAAAAAAGACCAAGGATGCCAAAGCAATCCTAAATGAAACAATTACTGCAAGAAGTATCACCATACTTGACTTCAACTTATTTTGCAGTCATAGTAATAAGAGCAGCCCATGGTACTGGCACAAGAACACACATGAAGATCAATGGAATAGAATACAGGGACCAGATACAACTCCACCAACTACAGCTGCCTGATCACTGACAAAGATGTAAAAACTATACACGGTTAAGAGCACTGGCTGCTCTTGCAGAGGACCTGGGTTTGATTCTCAGCACCCTCATGGCAGCAAATAACTGTTTGTAACTTTGGTTCTAAGGGATCTGATGCCCTCTTCTGATCTCTGTGGGCATTGCACAATATGGGTGCACCTACCTACATGCAAGCAATATACTCATGCCCACAATAAAAAATAATTAATAAAATATTTTTAAAATACATTGGCAAAAAGACACCATCTTCTACAAACAGTGCTGGTAAAACCTGCATTTCAACAAATGAAATTAGAGCCTTACCTCTCACTCTGCGCAAAACTCAACTGCAAATGGATCAAGGACCTCAACCCAAGGCCTGATACCCCGAAAATGCTAGGTGACAAAGTAAGGAGTACACTGTAACGGCTAGGCAAAGGTAAGGACTTCTCTCTGAATAGGACTCCAGTAGCAGCGAGAACATGAGCATCAAATGACCAATGGTATCTCATGAAACCAAAAGGCTCTGTACAACAAAGAAAACTCTCAGTCAAGGAAGAAGCAATCCACAGAATGGGAGAAAATTTTTGCGAGCCATAGAAAGGACAAAGGATTAGTTAACATACAAAGAACTTAAAAAAAAGAAACTCTAAACATCAAGGAGACCTGATTTAAAAATAGCTATGGTGCACGCCTTTAGCCCCAGCACCTGGGAGGCAGAGGCAGGCGGATCTTTGTGAGTTCAAGGCCAGCCTGGTCTACATAGTGAGTTCCAGGCCAGCTGGGACTACAGGGAGACCCTGCCTCAAAAAGACAAAAAAAAAAAAAAGTTATGGGATGGAACAGAAAGTTCTCAAAAGAAAATATACAAATAGTTTGTAAACACTTTTAAAACATCATCAACAACTTTAGCTATCAGGGAAATGCAGGTTAAAACTACTTTAGGGTTTCACCGCACCCCAATCAGAATGACCATCACTGGGAATACAAATGACAATAAATGCTGTAATAGATGTGAGAACAAGGGAACCTCAGGGTTCCTACACAATTTGTGGGAGTATAAAATAGCTGAGTCACTTTGGAAATCAGTCTGTAAGTTTCTACAAAACTAGAAATAGAACTGCCAAACGACCCAGCCGTACCACTCCTGGGCATAAACACAGAAAATTTGTATCTTACTACAGAGATATTTGCACATACACACTGGCTGCTGCTCTGTTCACAGTAGCTAAGAAATGGAATCAACCTACATGTCCAGCAACTGACAAATGGATAATGAAAATGTGCTATATATATACACAATGGACTATTACTCACCTGCAAAGAAAAATTAAATCATGAAATCTGCAGATAACTGGATTTTAAAAAAAATTATACTGTGGTCACTCAGGCCCCCAAAGACAAATGCTGCATGTTTTCTCTAGTACGTGGGTCCTAGCTTCTAATCCTACGTTTTGCATGTTCAACCTCAAGTGCGTGTGGAAACAAGGAAACTAGAAACAGGCCATTGGAGAGAGATGCATTTAGGGATAGGGGATAGTAGAACATAAGTGAAAGCAGAGAGAGAACACAAGGGGCAAAGGTTCGATCCAGTTAGTGGAGTGATGGGGGTGGGAAAATGAGATGACAGCAGAAGGGTTAACCAAAATGACATCAAAATGTGCATCAAGAAATTATGGGGTGGGAGCTGGAGAGATGGCTCAGCAGTAAAGAGCACTGGCTACTCCTGCAGAAGACCTGGGTTCAGTTCCCAGTACCCACATGCTGGCTGACAACCATCCCTAACCCCAGTCCCAGGGATCCAATGCCCTCTTCTAGTTTCTGCACAACACAGGTGACATATATACATGGAGGCAAAACATTCATAGACACAAAACAAAAGTAAGTACTAAATTTTTTTTAAAAGAAGCTATATGGGAACCTACTATCGATCTTGCAACTCAAACAAAAAATATGAGGCGCCAGTATAAGTCCTGTGATGTGAAAGGATCAGGGAGGATGAAGCACTAAGGCATACTAGGAGTGGAGGCAGGGGACGGAGAGGAGCTGGGGTGGGTAAAGCAAAACTGAGAGGGTGTTCAGAAGTCTTATGAAACTCCACTAGTTTGCCAGCTAATTAAAAATATAATTTATTATTTCAATGTTGGTGGGAGTTTGAACAGACATATCTACGTGGATGAACAGTGCTGCTCAGGAACTCAAAAGACACAGGTTATCAAGTGAAAAACTCTTGATTAGATCGATATGCAGCCTGCTCCACAGGAAGGAATTCACACTCGATACTGTAAACCTGGTCAAAACCCATGGCTAAAAAAGTCATAAGCCCAACGAGGGAACCAACTGATGTTGTTTTGCTAGGTGGTCATAATGTCAAACTGCCTTCTAAGTATTTACATTTATACACAGAGATTTGTGCTGCTCCCCACTCGATCTTAGAAGCTTCTTATTACAGTAGGTAGTGGTAATGGAGAGCCTAATGCCCGTATAGTGCTCAGCATAAGCAACTGTGAGTGCTCAGCTGTAGATGGGACATCTATATCACAGAAGATGGGGCGGAAAGAATGGAAGGGCCAGAAGACTGAGAGCTGTGAAATCTGTCTTCTAGACATGACATGGCGAGTGCACTCATGAACTCGGAGCAGCTATGGTGACATACACAAGATCAAGTCAGTCAACATTCCATCAGTCATGGGGAGAGGCTCACAGGGCCCCATCCCTACTAAGGAGCTGTCGTCAGCAGTTGATGGCTGCCACCTTTCTTGCAGTATGGCCACTGGCAGGCTCTCATACCCCAGTGATGCCCACGCTCCCCTGCGTAAATGGGCAGCACTAACTGGGATTCAGTTGGTTAAAAAGAAGATGAGGATGGGACAGAAGAAGATGTGTTGGGGGAGTTACAGGGAGGGAGTAGGATGGAGACGATCATGATACAAATTTTCAATAAGTAAAACTTAAAAATATAAAATAGGGGGCTTTAAGGGATGGGCTCTCTGCTCTTCTGTCATGTGAAGAACAGAAATTCTCCTCTGCACAGAATGCAGCATTCAAGGTACATGGGAGAAGTCAAGAGCATGTTCACTCCACAGCTAACAGCACCTTGACGCTGGACTTCCCTGAATCCTGAACGGTTAAGAAGTAAGTTCTGTTTGTGTAAATCCTCCCCAATCAGGTATTCTGCTGCAGCAACACAGGTTACAAACGCATCAGACTATACTCAAAAGATTTGAGTTGGGGAGCATCACTGACTAACCTGGGCTAATATAAGATTCTATAAAACAAGAAGCAAATAAAGAAAGAACAGGGCTGGCAAGAGCGCTGAGCAGGGAAATATGCTGACAACCTGAGTCTGACTCCTGGACCGACATGTCCTCTGACCCCCACATGCACTCCACGGTACACATACCCATACACACAGATCATGTACGTACACACACACACACACACACAGTTACATAAATAAAGTAAGTAAACAAGGCCATCAGATGGCTCAGTGCATAAAGATTCTTGCAGCTCAAGCCTGGTGACCTGAGTTTCAGAATCTACATAAAGGTGGGAGAAAACTAACTCCATGAACTTGTCCTCTGACATACACCCATACACACACATTGTACATACATACACACAGAGTAATAATTTTTTTTCAGAAACAAAGCTAGACTTTATTTACTTTGTAGACAAAACAATTAGTTGTGAAGCAGTTATTTTATACAACACCTCAGGAAAATCAGATTTTGTTTCCCATTTAAGGGTTATTTTTTTGCATTAATTGAATTTTTGCAATTTTCATACACTATAATTTGATGACATTTAGATCTGTCCCACCTCTCCCTACCTCCCCTACCCAATTTAATGAATTCTCTTATAAATAACGTAGTCCATAGAGTATGATTTGTGTCCCCTAATGTCCAGTGTAGATCCATACACTGGGCCCATCAAGAATCCCAACCCTGTAAGACACTGTTTTTCCGATCCTCCCAGCAGCCATCAACTGCCAAAGTTCTTTAGTTTGTGTTGTACCAAGCCAAAGGCACAGAGGAATGCCACACAGTGATGGTTGCATTAAGAACTCTTGATCCCTAGGGGAGGTAGAAGGAGTGTATAAAACCACAATTACATTATGCTAGGGAAGGAGTGTATAAAACCACAATTACATTATGCTAGGAGCAGAGCAAATAACCACAGTTACATGAGATCACCAGACCAAGGACAGGTCAGTTAAGAAGAGGTTTCGAGTTAACAAAAAATTTCAATTAAGAAAAACAGAGACAATGGGCTCCATGGTGATACGGGTACACCAGGGTTAGAGGACAACATGGAGATGTAGGTACAGCTGGGTGGGAGGGTGCGCTACCAGGCTAGTTGGAAATTCCCAGTATTGTAGAAAACAGTGAACCCCCCTGAAACTACAGGTGCAGCTTTCACGGCTGCCTGGCTGCAGTGGGAGTGGCTGGGCAGAAACAAAGCATAAAGCAAAATTTAGCTAAAACCAAATGGAGTCAGTTTTTCCATTTCACTATCCCCTTTCTGGTTTCATTTTAATTTTTTTAGATAGGGTCTCATTCTTCCAAGGCTAGCCTCAAACTTGCTATGTAGCCCAGGATGATCTTGAACTCTTGAACCTTTGCCTCTCCCTCCACCTCCTAAGTGCTAGGATTTAAGGTGTACAGTACCACACTTGATCCTCTGCCTCTCCCTCCACCTCCTAAGTGCTAGGATTTAAGGTGTACAGTACCACACTTGATCCTCTGCCTCTCCCTCCACCTCCTAAGTGCTAGGATTTAAGGTGTACAGTACCACACTTGATCCTCTGCCTCTCCCTCCACCTCCTAAGTGCTAGGATTTAAGGTGTACAGTACCACACCTAACTTCTACCCCCAGTTTACAAAATTCCAGAATTTGAAGGTTGATCTTCTACATGGAGTAAATGAGTTGGAACTGACCTGAAAGCCTCTTCCCTGAAGACTAACCATCATAGTATCAGAAGATACTATCCAAGCTGCCAAGGGAGACAACCAATCAATGGTTCAGCCCAGCTGGGAGCCTATTTGCACAACAGTTGACTGGCCCACCAAATTATCTTTACTGGTGCAGTACTTTCACCTTGGGGTTATCAATAGCTGTCTAACAGGACTTAAAGATATACTCATTAGATGGGAATCTATGCATGGCACTGTAAACATAGCAAAGCACACATGGGTGGAGAGGTCATAGCCTTCAGAGGAGAACCTACTAGATTTAGTGCCACTTTACTAGACCCACGTAATTTTTCCTGTATTCTAAATACATATCCCTATAATCACAGAAAAGTGTGCTATGGTGGTTTGAGTGAAAATTCAAACCAAGCATCTGGACATTTTGTGCCCAGATGCTGGCGCTGTTTTGGGAGGTTCTAGAAGGTGTGGCTATCCTGGAGGAAGCACATCACTGGGGGTGGGCTTAGTGAGTTCTTAAGCCTTGCCACATCTCCAGACACTCTCTTGCTTCCTGTGCCTGCGTGATGGTGTGAGAGCTTAGCTTCTGCTGTTCCTGCTCCAGCCACTTCCAGCCACCTCCAGCCACCTCCAGCCACCATGCCTCCCTGCCATGACAGACTGTAAATTCCCTTGGAACTGTAGCAAATAAACTCTTCCTTCTATAAACTGCTTTGGTCAGTGTTTCTATTACAGCAACAGAAAAATAACTAACACATGTGCCTCTCACCACTCATCAAAGAAGCTTCCTTTGGCAAAAGATGGAGACTATAACAAAGTTCCACAACTGGTCAGAATGTAGAGATAACTGACGGTGAGGTGCCCAGCCCTAAGTGACACATCTACAGCGCAACCTCTACACCTAAGGCTCAGGGAAAATCTCAGAAGTGGGGGTAGAAAAATTAAGAGAAACAAGACACTTACTGCTAATTAATATTCTAGACATAATAAGGAAGTTGCACCCATGAAATCAAGATCTAACAAGATCTGCATAATGACAAAGTCAGCTGACAAGCCAATGTGGATACAGAAAAGTTCCAGGGTCCCACTTCAAGATAAAGAGCTATAAGCAACCAATGGATGCTGAAGGACAATAATTTTTCTCAAGAAACTAGCTCCCTGAGAGGTTATCAAATCCCAAGTGGGCAGCCCTACACACGAACACTCAAGCAATGCTAAATGGACTTAATGTGTCATGTGTGTATTTACAAATGTATGTGTGCGCACGTGACAATTAACAATCAAAGATGAGGACAAAAACTGTGAGGGGGTTGGAGACTGTTAAGGGGGACTGGAGGAGGCCTGGGGGTGGAAATAATGCAAACACAATGCTGAAGCATGAAATTTTCCAAAACAATTATTTAAAAAGATAAATATAAATACATGAAATCTATACATAACCTTCAATCTGTAACATAAAGGAGAAGTAATGATATACCTCAAACTCAGAGACTTCAGCCCACTTGCTTGCAGCCTCAGCAAGTTCCTTTTCAGTTAGCCTACTTGGTTTGTCTAACGCCTAATAAAGGAAAAGAACACTGTTGTTACAATTCTTGCAGGTCTTTAACCCAGTTATGTTAAGAAGCACACCCCATTTACACAGCTTAAATTTTATAAATTTTTCATTTCTATGGAGAACATAAACATTCCTTTTTTTCCTCCTTCAAAAATATTCCAAATAGGGGCTTGACAAGATGGCTCAGTGGTTAAGAGCACTGGCTGCTCCAGCACGCACATGGCAGCTAACAACCATCTGTAACTCGAGTTCTGGAGGATCCAACACCTTCCTCTGACCTCTGTGGGCACAGCATGATGTGGGTACACTTACATACATGCAGGCAATACACTCATACACATAATTTTTAAATCCCAAATAAAGCCAGGTATGACAGCATTTGTCAGTAATACTAGCACCAGGAAGGCTGAAGCTGAGGCAGGGAAAGTCCTGACCAGCCAAGGCTACATAGAGAAACACCATGTAAAAAATCAAAACCAGGAAGGGAGAGAGGGCTCAGCAGTTCAGAGCACTGGCTCCTCCTACAGAGGACCCGAGTTCGATTCCCAGCACCCACATGGTGGCTACGAACCGTCCTTAACTTCACTTCCAGGGGAATCCGAAGCCCTCTTCTGACCTCTGTGGCATTGCATGACATGGGTGCACTCACATACATGCAGGCAATATACCCATACACACAAAATAAAGATAATAAAATATTTTTAAAAATAAAATAAAAATAAAAACCGAAAGAACCAAAATGCAAAACAAACAACACAAAACTTTTTCTTTTAATTTTTTTAAATTTATTTTTTATTTTATGAGTGTTTCACCTACATGTATGTAAGTGCACCATGTTGTGCAATGTCCATGGAGGCCAGAAGAGGGCACTGGATCCCCTGGAATGGGAGTTACAGTTGCAAGAGCAGCGGAGCCAGCCCCATCAACACAGAATACTTTTAACTTTCAATTCCTTTGGGACCTATAGACTAGCCATCACACATAATTTCATTTATATAAAATTTCAAGAACTTACCTAAGGCCCTATGCAAAGGACACCAACAAATTATATACTAATTGTAAGTAGGACATAAATAAGATCAGACTAATTTCAACTTTGGGGTTTTTTTGTTGTTGTATTAGTTTTAGAGGCAGAGTCTTACTACCTGGCCTGGAACTCGCTAATAGATGAGGATGGCCTTGAAATCACAGAGATCCTCCTGCCTCTGCCTCTGGAGTGCTAGGATCAGAGATGTGTGCCCACATGCCCAACTCTGACTTCAACCTCTTATCTTTAATGAAATGAATGATGGTGAAATTTTATTATGGTAAATTCTTTTTTTAAAGTTGAATTCTTTGTGTATTTCATACAGAACAGCTCAAACAATCTTAATCATCTTTATATAGCCATCCCCACTGGCACTCTCCCATAGCACCCCCCACCCCACTGGAGTCCATATACTCTGTCATTCCCGTGAAGACTCAATGTGTTGTTAGTGCCCCCAGCCGTTCCTGACTGCAAGTCCGTCCACTAACTCCAGTCAGCCTATCTAGAGCCCCTTGTTTTGTCTTAGGAAGATCAGCTCTTCTTCATCTAGCAGCAATCAGTTGCCAACATTCCTTCAGATAAGACTGAAGTCTGCTGTTCATTTTCCCAGTTCTATGCTGGGTTATTGTCTGCCTGAGTTTGCATGGGACTTGTGTGTGCTGACACCACTGCCATAGAATCATTTGGGCAGGTTCCCAGGAGCTTGTGGGACTCTGTTTCCATATGGTCATGCACCTCCCCCGTGGCTCTTACAATCTTTCTGCCCCCTTTTCCTCGATGGTCCCTGAGTCTTGGGTGAGAGAAGTTTAATAAAGGGATCCTGTCCAAGGACCACCATTCAGCACACTCTTGATCTCTACACTTTGGCTATTTATGACCTTTTGTGTTCCTGGCCCTCCACTGCATGAGGGAACTTCATTACAGAGAAATGAGAGAATCATTAGTATCCTCTTCATTATCCCTGTTTTATGTTCCATGAGCCTGAGGTGTAGAGGTTGCATTATAGATGTATCACTTAGGTCTGGGCAATTCATAGACAATGTCTGTGTATGACCAGTTGTGGTACTTGGTAATAATCTCTGACTGGTGCAAAATGAGCTTCTTTGATGAGTGGTTCCTGGGATATTTGTCTGTAAACATAAGGATACATATTTTGCATCCAGCAAGAAATCACATTAGTCTAGCGGTGTGACCCATATCCTTAATATAGATGCAAAAATTCTCAACAAAATACTTGCAAACCATATACAGACACACATCAGAAAGCTCATCCACCATGATCAAGTTGGCCTTATTCCACAGATGCAAAACAGTTCAATGTACATAGGTCAATATATATCATAAATTGTATAAATGGAGTCAAAGACAAGAATCACATGGTCATCTCAATAGATGCAGAGGAGGCCTTTGACAAAATTCAACATGCATTTATGTTCAAACTCCTAGAGGGAATTGGACTAGAGGGAACATAACTCAACATAATTAAAGCTGTATACAGCAATCCCTCAGCCAACATCATTCTAAATGGAAAAAAACTGGAAGCATTCCTATTAATATCAGGAACCAGAAAAGGCTGTCCACTACCTCCACTCCTTTTCAATATAATGCTTGAAACTCTTGAGGAGCAATAAGACAAGAGAAGGGAATTAAAGGAGTACTAATTGGAAGAGACCAAATTATCCCTTTTTGCAGATGATATGATATTATATCTAAGAGATGTGAAAAATTCCACTTAGAAAACTCCTAGAAATAATTAACACTTTCAGTAAAGTGGCAGGTTACAAAATTAATCTACAAAAGTCAGTAGCCTTTCTATATACCAGTAACGAGCAAATCAGAGAAAGCTGGCGTTCATGCCCCAACTGAATTTCTAGAGAGAAAAACCTCATTGTGGGAAGTTAAAAACAACAACAAAAAAGCAAATACTATAATAACTAAACTGATACAACTCTCAAACTGAGCTATATAATTACATCCTAGAATGTAAATTCTAAATTCTACAAGTCTACTATAATTTTTTAATATTGTTTACTGACAAAACTATACTACCAAGCTTCAACAATGATGTGAAATCTGTCATTACTCCTTTAATATGAGTTTGCCCTTTCCAAGTTCTCCAACCTACACAAAGTATTTTAATGTAATCTTTGTACTTCTTAAAGAAAGCAATGCTGCTGGGTGTGGTGGTGCACACGCCTTTAATCCCAGCACTCAGGAGGCAGGGGCAGGTGAATCTCTGTGAGTTCAAGGCCAGCCTGGTCTACATAGTGACTTCCAGGACAGCTGGGCCTATAGGGAGACCCTGTCTCAAAAAGACCAAAAAAAAAAGCAACGCTAGTAAAATTTTTTTAAGAAAAAAAAAGCTGACATTCCAGGGCAGGGGATGCTGCTCAGTGTAGAATGTCTGCCAACATATGCAAGGACAAGGACCTGAATTCTACCCAGTATCACAAAAGAAAGCAAAAGGCTACTTGGCATTCTAGAACCCTGAGATCTGTCAGAGCAATCTCACTTCTTCCTCTGAGACAAAGAGCTGCTGCCCCAGAATCCCAGCACTGCATGGCCAGTGACATCTACTTTTGCTAAAATGTAGAAACAGTGAAAAAGAGATAAAGAAAGATGTGGTGAAGAGACGACTAGAAACAACAGAAAGAAAGCACAAGAAAGGGCACAAGATCTGTAAAGACAACTCTAAAGAAAACAGAAATAGCAATTCCTCAAATGTACTTTGGGAGGATTAAAGATATGGGGTCCAGGGTGGACAGCAGGCTCAGTAGCTAAAAGCATGTACTGTTCTCAGAGGCTCGAGTTCAATTCCCAGAAACCATGTCATGTACATCACAATCATCTGGAATTCAAGCTCTAGGGATTCTAACACCCTCTTTTGTTCACTGCGAGTAACTGTCACTTATGTGAACATACATCCCCAATACACACACACACACACACACACACACACACACACACTCACACACACATACACACACACAATTTTAATTTACAGAAAGAAAAGAAAGAGGGAGTCCATTCTTCCAAGATGGTTTGAGATGCTGAGAAATAGAGATGAAAAGAATGGCATCCTGGGAGACCTTAGCAGACCGCCAGATAATGCCTGTTCCAGCCTCCCCCTGGCATAGGGGCTGAGAACTCAGGGCCTGAGAGTGCCCAGATCCTGCCTCCATGTGGTGGTGAGCGACCTCTAATTGAGCCTACACAATCCCTTAACTGGGATTCCATGAGGCCCCTCCCAAGGCCCTGGGGCAGACCTGATTTTGGTAGAATAAGTCTAAGATCTTATAGCAAACAGCCTGAGAGGGTGGGTTCTGACCTCCATCAATGTAGCATCTGTGATCTCAGCGTACCACCATACAGTGCCCGTTCTGGACTTCTGCTGGCATAGGGGCTGAAAACTCAGCAGACCACTGAGAGTCCTAAAATCAGGCCCCCCCCCCTTAGTGAACTTCACAAATTTTCTCTGAGTTCCCACTAGCAAACTCGAAGGAATTTACTTAGAAGGAAGCCTGAGTGGACCTGACTGGAACCTGACTTGGCCTTCTGTGAGTGCTCCTGAATAGCTAATCTGAAACCATCAGTTTGATCCAAAATAAAACTTGAGAGACCCTGAAACATGGACCAACCAGATTTACATAACCAGTAAGAAAAGGAACAAGGCACACAAATAACACAAACAGAAGCAAACTTCAACTTAATTCTCCTATCAGAATTACAAACAACAAAAGAAATTCACATGCCAAAATCACAACTGAAGAATAAAATGGAAAGCCAAAACACTATGTCCCCACCAAACTCTACCAGTCCTGTAGAAGAGTTCTACAAGGAGAACCCCCTAGAGAAAACCCAGGACACTGAATTTAAAAGAACAATCATAAACATGATCAAGGAATTCACTGAACAAACAAATCACAAATCAAAGAACTAAAAGTTAAGGAGAAACTTCTGAATGAATTCACAAGAGATAGAAACATTGAAGAAAACTCAGGCAGAAATGAAGAAGGAAGTGCAAAACTCAATAAGCCAACTTAAAACAACAGCGCAAAGCCTCACCATTAGAATGAATGAAATGGAAAACAGACTATCAACATTGGAGAATAAAGTTGAAGAACTGGACCTCTCAAAGATTATGAAAAATTGAAAAAAAACAAAGGAATGGAATATGCAAGAGATGTGGGACACCATGAAAAGAACATACCTACATATCGTAGGCGTAGAGGAAGGAGAAGAATTTCAGATTAATGGTAGTGACCAGGTCTTAAACAGGATTGCAGAAGAAAATTTCCCAAAATTAAAAAAAGACATCCCCATACAAATACAAGAAGCACATATAATGCCAAATAGACAGGATCAGAAAAGAAACTCCCCACATATCACATATCTGACATATCACAGTGAAAACACTAAGTGTACAGAACAAAGAGAGAATACTGAAAGCAGCAAAAGAAAAACAGCAAGTCACAAACAAAGGAAAGCCCATCAGAATTACAGCTGACATCAATGCAAACTATGAAAGCCAGAAGAGCCTGGACCAAGGTATTTCCAGTTCTACATGAGAAGAGATGCCCCCCCAGAATACTTTACCCAGCAAAAATGTATGCATAGCCTCAGGTCATTTCACATACTTCAGCACACCCTCAGTTATCTTGGTAAGTAAGGTCAGTAAATTCATTGGTTCCCCAGTAAGACTCTAATCAAACACTGGTATGACACTAGAATGTTAAAAGGGGATAAGCATTGCGTAGTAACCCCAGGTAAAGAATTCTCACAGCAGTTGGAAAATTTATTTGTTAATGTTATTATGTCTCATAATTATTAAAAAAAGAAAATGAGAATGTAAAAGATGTTAAAAGGATATGGGAATGGGGACACAGAAAAAGACAGAAAAAGTGAGAAAGACTAAGCAAGTGATGAAGGTTTGTGTAGGTTCGTTATAAATATAAAGGATTAGACAAAAATAATACACATAATCTTAAAATTTCTAAGGTCGTAGTTTAGTCAACTAGTTCAAGAACAAAATATATATCTAGTCAAGGTTTATCTAAGAATATGTGGTTTTTACCCAAGCCTTATCTACACAGCACATGGTAATTAAAAGTACCAGACTGGTAGAACTAACCTCATTGGATGTTTAACAGCCACAGTTTGAGGCCTATACTTATCTGGTCAGAGGGACTTAAAGGACATTTTTTGCTCCTTGCCCTCCAAGTTCGACTAAGTTCCAGGGGGCTATGGAACATCTCTCAAAATGTCCTGTAACTGTGGTTAGTCACCTGTGCTCTTGTTCAGAGAGGTCATGGAGACCCTACCAGATTTGAACCAGTGTCCAGTCTACAAAGAGGAAGGTCAACTCAGGGGAAACATTTCCTCCATGCTTCCAAGTGAAGCCAGCCATGGTCAAGCACGACTTTTGACTTACCATTACATAGACAGAACTGGTTAAAGAAAGGAGCCCCATGTGACCCCTGAGGAACAGATCCTCAAACGACCTGAAGTGTAAAAATAAATTGACTTATTTGGGCCAACTGTATGGTCTTAAACACCCAAAAGGAAAGTATAATCAAAGAGTAAAGTGATTAGTATATTTCTTCAAAGAGTTCAAGGGATTACACTTCCCAGACATTAGGCTTAAGTCTCTATAAAAAGTTGGACAATTATTTCTCATTGATGATTTTGTTCCTTATTAGAAAACACTGATCAGATGTAAGACTTCAAATTTTGGTCTCCAATACTATAATACCCACCTGTAGCTAAGGGAGACAACCCACTATTGTTCTAAAATGGTGGCTAAATTTATTTTCTCCCCCTATCTAGAAGCCTTTGAGAAGGAACTGACACTGATTCTAACCACTCCAACAGCTATCAAAATGCCTGAAAGCAAATTCTGAAGCCATCATTCTAGAGTCCAGCCTTGGAAGAGAAAAGGAAAATGAGGAGGAACCTAAGAGAGGAATGCTTTTGGAAGCCCTTGTCAGGAAATTCCAATGGACTCTCATATGAACATTTGAAAATTGCCCTGTTCTGACTTTTTTCTAGTTCGCTGTCTAGAACTTGTAATGCTAACTACTCTTGCGTTACTTCTCCTTCACATCTCCTCTTCACCAGTTACAGGCTTTCTTTTCTTAGATAGACCCACTGAAGGGGTACTCCAATTGCCTCACCCTGTGTCCCTGTTCAGCATGGAAGAAGCCAGAGCGGTCTACATCCCAATTCCCTGTCAGCAATTTGGGTAAACTCTGCAGGGGATGGTGTGATAATAGGAGGTAGGAATTGGCTAGGCAATTAGGGTAAAAAGACCCCAATGAAAAGTAGCCAGTTTCTTGGCTGAAAGTCAAAATGTCCTTGGGCCTCTTAGCAACATACTCAATGGACAAAAATGTTGAAAGATTTTGGGAGCTCTTATCCTTAAAAGACTTTAGGGTTACCTCTTCAGCGGGGGGAATGTTAGAGTAGCAAAAGCCCCATTTAAAAAAAAAAAAAAACAAAGGAAGAAAGAGTATGTGAAGTTATCAGAAAAACGTGATGGGAAATATGGGAAGAGTTGGAGCAGAGGGAGTGGGCATGGATTTGATCAAAATATCTTATATGCATGTATGAAATTATCAATAAATTATTTTTTTTTAAATGGCATTCTGGAGAGCACCTAAGCCTTTGAGGAAACTAATGTCTAAGCCTCCAGCCCCTCTAGAATGGAGACTCCTATCTACCCACAGAATTCTTGTATGAGGAAAATACTGAGTATTCAGTTAGGTTTCTCTCTGTTCCTTCAATTCCTCCAAATAAAAGCAAATCCTTTACACCTCACTTAAGTATTTATTCTCACTTTTCTAACGTCAAGATGAGCAAGTGCTGCAATAGCAAGTACTAATTTTAGCAAACCCTACAGAGAAAAAACAACCTATGGAAAAAGATCATTCATCCTGGCTTCTACAATATTTTCAAGTTGCGATTACTTGAAGTCAACCTTTCATATGTGATCATTTAGCCCCATACATAATGTTTGTTCTAAGCAATTAATAGCATTTACTGTATAATTCTACTCTGTGTATTGGTGGTGTGTGCATGTGAGTACAGTGTCAACAGAGGGCAGAGTTGTCGGGTTTCCTTGGAGCTGGAGTTACAGGCGGTTGAGAGCTGCTCAACATGGGTGCTGGGAATCAAACTCGGGTCCTCACGCAAGAACAGCAGGCATTCTTTACTGCTGAGTCAGTTCTGTACTTCTACTTTAAACCAATTTTAGAAAAGTAACAAACCTTGGATGCAGAAATTGCTGAAGAACTTGAAGGTGAAGTATCTCTTGATGTTTTCAAAGACTGGACGGGCCTCTCTTTACCTATACAAGAAAATATATAAGGAAAGAAATAATATAGGAAAAGAAACAACATGAGGAAAAGTAAGATGCAATTTTCTAGCTTTTAAGTTTCCAGTTTTGTAGCTGAACAAATAAAGTCATATATGTGTTTTAATGCTGAAATGTCTCATTACGTTTTTATGTTAACCATCTCTTCGTGACATCACAAAGAAAGTAATGCAGAATCAAAGAGTATCACTCATGGCAGTCGAGGCCACGCCAGTGTCAGATGATAAGCGCAATCACAGAATGTTGAGAAAGGCAAAACACATTCTCAATCATGATGTTTCCTCTTTCCTGTTCCTGATGATCTTTAATACATCACAATGAAAATATTCAGTACACTATTAGTGTGTAGATACCAAGAGAATAGTCAGTCAAGGCTCCGCTCAAATGCCACAGACAAGAAATGCTGCAGGTGCTCCTGAGACATCCATGTCATTAAAAAATTGGAATATTCATTCGGAGCACTAGGCCAATACCTGGCATGAATGATGTTAACAAACATTTGCATTAAATTGCATTAAATTGTTTTATATTAAATTGCATTAAATTGTTTAAAATAAGACTGTCCGAGATAGTCATTATTTATCATTGACTCCTGACAGATACTGTATACCATTTTTAATGGAAATTTAAGCCAGAAAATACATAAAAATTACTGTAGCAGGTTCAACAACCAAATTATTTGTATATATTTAAATAGCTTTAATAATCATTAGAAGTAAGCTGCTCCTGATTGAAAAACATCTTACTAAATAAAATTTGACATATAATCAACCCTCTGATCTTAAATGACGAAAAAACTAAAAATACCAGTTAACATAGGTAAGATGTTTAGAAAGTGGCCACACAAAAGCTGCTGAAGCCTGGAAAGGGGGCAAAGGCCAGGAGAGCGGGCAAGAGCAAAAGCAAAAGCAAAGACCAAACCACCCGCAGGCGGCAGCGGCAGAGCCAGCTTTAACTCAAGTGCTTCTTTAAGCACTTCTTGCCCCAGCTAAAGCTAAGCAAGGTGCAGATACTCAGGCTTCTAACTGACTTGAGCAGAGTGAACAACACCTCTTGCCAGTCCCAAAGATGGAAGGCATTCTCTACAGCACTGGTTTTCAACCACAGACACTTAATTTTGTTATTCCACTTGACACTGGGAAGTGTATAAAGATATTCTTGATTACTACCTGTGATAGACTACCACTGGCTAACATTGTCTACAGGCCAGGGACTGTGACAAGTGTCTGGGTTTGAGAGACAGCCCCACCCATCACCATAACAAAGAATCACCTTGCTTCAAATGTCAGTAACACTGAGGCTGAGACCCTGTGCTCAAGACAGTATTCCGACTCTTACGTGTCTAACAATTTTTTTTAATATTTTATTTATTTTTATTTTATGTGTATGCATGTATTGCCTGCATGCAGGCAAGTGCATCTGTGTCATACAATGCCCACAGAGGACAGAAGAGGATGTTGGATCCCCTGAATTGGAATTACGGACTGTTGTTAGCTGCCATGTGGGTGCTGGGATTCGAACCCAGGTCTTCTGCAAGAACAGCCAGTGTTCTTTACCACTGAGCCATCTCTCCAGCCCCCTCAACAATTTTTTTTTAAAAGACAAAACCTAGATGCTTGTGGTACCATAATTTTTGTACCATAAGAGGCTTTCAAACTAAAAAAGGTTTAAAAGTTCCTGTAGACCTTAAAAATCAAAAGAAACTAATGCAGACCATTAGTATATATCCCCCAAATGACCAAGAACAAAATAATTTCTTACTGTTTCCACTGCACAAGGCAAAACCTATGCTGTGAGTGTCAGTGTACCCACTGCCAAGAGCTCCTGAAGGAACAAGTCTCACAGCTTTTTAGTAGCTCTGGCCTACTTAGCGTGAGAACTTAAACACATTGAGTAGGCACTCAAAATCACGTGAAAAAGTAAATCTTACTTGTCTACCCTTAGGCTGAAATGACTTCCCCATCCTATTCAGTTAAGGAATCCCTTTAAAGAAGATGAGATGCTGGCCCAATCAGCACAGCAGATCATGCTAATTAAGGCATAATTATGTTAGGTAGCTATTCAGACATTAGCAGGCTTGAAGATCACTGGGGATCCCTCTCCCTCAAAACCAGCAGACTAGAACAAGAACTGAACCTGCAAGTGGGTCAAGAATGGGATCTGAATCACACCTCTGGCCCTGAATGGAGACATGACACTGACCTCCCAGAAGGTCCTAGGACTACTACCTAGCTGAAGAGGTAGACACATCATCGTCCCCTTCCTAAGAGTCAATCCAAATGGGTGTGTCAATCATTTCAGCAAGACAATATTCTTCAGGAGATGCTATCTGTTCTGGAGACCTTAGAAATAGTACAAAGTGTGGAAGGAGCAATGGTCTCTTTGTTCGTTCTCACCTTTCTGAGTGCTCCTCCTACTTCTGTAATGAACTCTACTTATGTTGTGTGGCTCTGTGTGTCTCATCTCAAATTCTCTCTAAGCAGATCCTGAGGATAGGGAGCCCGGGGAAGGCTAGAGTGGAATTCTGGTGCCAATAACAGGCTCGATTTTAGCAAGCATTAGGTAGGACACAGGAAAAAACATCAACGTACAGATACAAAAGACACAAACAGCTCAGACACCTGTTAATCTTTTCACTTTGCTTTACAAACAAGACACCACTACTGGAGTGATGCCAGATATCATTCCAAGGAACCTTGGAACCTTTCCTGATTTTCGATGCTCAAAGGCTAATTTAAGCAGATATCAACGAATGCTGTTGTGCAGAAGCAAAGAACACTGAAGGACCAAGCAGGTGGTTTATCATATCCACACACTCACACCTGTTCCATAAATGAATGGGGCAGGCCAGAAGCAAAGGACAAAGGAAACATGGGCAGCAAAAGAAGCCAGCAAGGAAAGCACAACCACCCCTCCTGCCAGTGGCCTAGCAATGCCCACCCTTCCGCAGGTGGCTGGGCAGGCACAGCTGGCCCAGACACCAACTACCTGCTCTTCTGCTCTACTGCTATGCAGCCCTGATGACAGTGGGCTGAGGGAACAGTGCTTTCCCCATTTCCATAGCCTCTATGAAATCAAGCTTCCCACCCCTTCAAAATCCCAGATCGGAACCTAGCTCCAAACTCACCTCTGTCTGGATTTCTTTCATTCTGTCGTTTGTAGGAAGCACCGACACACGAGGGCTCTAGGGAAAGGTGGGCAGGGAGGAATTAACACCAGCACCTCTTTGCCCAGGAGGAGAAAGGTAAGACCCCAGAAGTAGAAACAGAGAAAGGAAGTTCTGAGCATTTGCTGGTTAACTTTAAACTGTTTCCTGACCTACCTTCAAGCTGGGCTGCTTGAGCAACTACCACTGAACATAAATCAAAGCACAAGAGGAAAAACCACTGCTCAAGGTATAGCAGTCAAGCATGCACTGAGCAAGTACACGTGTGAGCATTCTCAATGGCTACCAGAGAATTGACAGACACCTGGATAGCCCTGAGCGCCGTCTTCTTACAGAAGAAATGTATACTCCTCTATGTTCACTTAGCAGAGATAAGAGGCTTTCTGTAAGCACCCCTTTATCTATCTAAAAATGAATCTAGTAATGTGTTTAACTAGAGTTAAACACTCCAACCAGACATTCACCAGACAGGCATACCATCGTTACTTTTTCTGAAGACTCAGACTACCTGAGACTGGATGTGCATAGTAAGGAAACATTTTCATTTTCCATGCATCCCTCCCTTCACCTGCCCATAACTTGTTAACAGCTCCCCAGTAGAAGTCACTAACCTCTATTCCAAAGTTTATCAACTTTGATTATCTGGCCCTTACTTGGGATAGTCTTGTGTGTAACACATAATAAATTGTATGTTTTTCCCTGTTGACCCATCTCCTGTCAGTTTAGTTGTAAATTATGAACCATGACAGAACAGAAAGAAGAAATTTTAATTCCCTAGAAGTTCCAAAGCCAATCAGAAGTGTGAAGAGGACACCAGGCATAGACATCATGGCCAGAAAGGAGAAAGGAAAGGATGAGACAGTATTATAAAAACACCGCTAAGTAGATACAGAGCACACGTTACTCATGACTGCAAGTACCAAAGGTTCCCAGTCAAAGAACGGTTGAGACTCATTAGAGGGTGGAGAAGGAGTAAGTCCGTCAGCCTGGTGAAAAATAAGTCACCATTAGAAATCAAAAGCAACACTGGGAAAGTTTTTAAAGAGTCATTCTGACTTGGTCTCAATAAATAATAGATTTAGTACTGATTAAATACAGTAATAACAGTCTTGCTGATTCCATGCAAAGTCTCTCATACATGGATTTTCTGCTGAAATGTATTTACAGGTATGATCCTGGTTGAACCCTTAATTATCCTTTACTTGGAATCTCAAATTTTGTTAGCTTCTTGTAGAAACAAAAAGACTAAAAATAAAGGGCTGAAAGTAAAAACCAAAGGCCCTACCCTCCAACAATCAGTCCCTAGCTGTTTGGTAACTGACTCAGCAACTGTGATGCCTTATACAAACAACTGGGACCTAGAGAAGGAAAATGGTGGTGTAAAGTTTCCTACCTAACAAGAAAGTGAGCTCGTCATCACACTGTCCACTTGTCATCAGCTCAGAGAAGACCCACAGATATGGTCCAGGAGACAAGGCCTGGCAACTTGTCCTCACTGCTGTCAAAGGACCACTCTCTCAGGGCAGCACTTGCTCTCACACCCTACCCTCAGAACTGATCACTGTGCTTCTGTCCAGTATTACTCTGTATTAAAACTTCTCTACCACTTCCCGTCTGATGAACACCTTGTGTCTTGAGCTCATCATCCCAGCAGGTCACTTTGGAGGCCTGTCTGGGAACTCTTCTCTTGCCTCTCTAGAGACTGATGTTTGTGGTGGTGGAGGGAACAGCCCCTAAGGGCAATTGAATACTGCCAGGTGGATTGGCTCCTGAGTGAGATTCCCAAGACCTCTGGGCTATGACTACAGAACACTGGCTGCCTACTGGAACATGAAGCTACTGTTCTTGGCAATCAGATCTATTCTGTCATAACTTAGGAAAGGACTGAAATTCATTACATCCAAGTCTTCACTGGACCCTCAGCTAAGAGGAGGTACTGCATGTGCCTCACCAGATTCTCTTCCACTAGCCCCTGCTCAACCTTTCAGCTTCTCTGTCACCTCTTCCCTGATACTCCTCCACTTAACCACTGTTCCCACCTCCCCTCTCCACCAGTCCCTCACCCTATCCAGACGCACTCTCCTTCAGAGAAAAGTTAACTGCTATTCATCTCTCAAACATCTACTAACACGAACATGTTTGCTGCATTTCCACCTGTCTACATAACAAGCTTCACATTTGATCTTCTGCCTTCACTGGGCCCCTCTAAAAGTTAAGGTTAGGCTCTGTGCCCCTGCAATATAAGTCTTCTAACTTGCCTTTACTAAGGGCATATACTCCAATTAAATGTAACCAGGTTTTAAGTTCTCTGGTTTCTTGTACAAGTGGGCATAACTGTGTCCAAGCAACTGTTTATGTCACTTTGTCTGTTTATCCAGTTGTCAGCCTGTGTCTATGACTTGATATATGTTATATACCTTTAGGTGCATGTTATATGGTATGTTTACACGAAATCCCCCACAAAAGGATTTAATTTAAATTGACCTATAAGTAAATAAGAATAAATATAAGCTTAGTCCAAATTCCTTTTACTTCCTAAGACAGGAACAAATCTAACAAATTAGTTATTTTAAACTTACAGTAGGGAAAGGAAGTTAACCTGGCCTTACATAAACAATGTCATCAGGCAATTTAAGTTAAATGTTAAAGGATATTTAGCTAATAGCAATTTAAGCTTTAATACCATTCCCCAGCTACATCTGTTATATAAAAGACAGACTGATCAAATGTGGCTGTGTCCAGGCTCTTAACAGAAAAACCTAAATTACATCAGGAATTTTATAGAAGTAATACAGAAAGAGCCTGAGGTGGTGGCATATACATTTATCCCCAGGACTTGGAGGCAGGCGGGTCTCTGTGAGATCAAGGCCAGTCTGGTCTACAGAGTGAGTTCCAGGCCAGCTGGGGCTACAGGGAGACCCTGTCTTAAACAAACAAACAAAAAACCACACACACTCAGAAAAGAACCAGCAAATATGAGGTATAAAAGGGACCAGGAAACACCTCTAGAAGGCTCCCACAGCTCTGGTAAGACGCCAAGGAAATCCAAGTGGTTGGACTCCAACACTTGTACATTCTGCAAAGAAGATCATCATAGAGGAAATGTCCTCATGCTCCTATATGGTCAGCAAGATTGTGGCCCCTCTGGTAAGGGGCTCCTGAAAGTCTCTGAAAGTAACCTCCCCAATAAGGCACCTCAACTGACCATAAAAAGTTATTTTGTGGCTACCTACAAAGTCTGTTGAACATCCAACAGGAAGGTATAACCAAAAATAGTACTTCAAAATAAAATTCTACCAACCCCCAACCAAGAGCGTCATCCTGATCTGGCTCAGCTGGGAGACAGATCCTCTAAAAATTCTACAAAGACAGTCAAGTAACCAGCTATTGCCTATTTAAAAACTTTACAAGGGCCTTCCATTGAGTCTCAGACAGCAGAATCAACAAGTACCAGATTCTTCTTTTGAACTCCACAGCTTACTACAAATTTTAAATTACATTGCTGCCAGAGTCTAAGCCTGAGGCCTCTCTGAAACATTCCTGTGGAGACAGTTGACCTTCCCTTAGTGCTAGACCAGATTTACAAGATTCCCTACATTCCCACCTAGGGGCTGGTTCACAGATGAAAGTAGCTTCCTGACCGCCCACCAGATACAAGCTTTTAGTTTCACAGCAAGCCCCACAGCAGCCATAGAATCTGGGCCCCTCTGGGTAAACAGCTCAAGAGCTACACTACTCCATCTCTTCAGATGGGGGCAGGAATGAGATTCATTTACACAGATTTGACCTACCCTAACCCAAGCCCATGCAGTTATCTGAACAAAAAGGGGCCACTTCACTGCTCATAATACTCTTATTAAACATGTCTCTGAAATACTGACCCTTCTAGAAGCCTGTTTAAACTCAGGTGGCCATTATGCCTGGAAGCCCGACAGAAGACCCACTCTGGTACTGCTCTGGGTCCCCTCAAGCCAATCAACAAGCTAATCAGGCAGCCTGGCTTCCACTCCAAACTGTCTTAGATCCCAATCCCAATCCCTCACCCTCAATACATACTCAAGAGACTCCATAAGTTTATGATCAGGGCTTCATAGCCACCCCAGAGGAATGGTTTCAGAGCCCGTCTAACCTTACTTCCAAGTCAGAAGTCAAACTATTACTCCTTAGATGCTCCCAATGGAAGACACTTGACAATTTTTATCAGGCTAAGCAACAGGAGGCCAAAGTCCTCCAAATTCTGATTGAGCCTGTTTACATTGCCAAGGAAATTCCTCAGATCTTGTGGTCTATTTGCAAATCTTGTCCCACTAGTTTTCAGGGCAACCCTGAAGGGGCCCTCAGATCTCTTTCCCTTTTACGGTCTGTCAAGCGAAAGGGAACTATACCAGGGAAAGACTGGCAAATAGATTTCTAATAATCATCAGCTTTGATCTCCAGTATCACTTATGGAGGGAGGAAGCTCTCAAAATTTAAGTATTATCTACATATAGCCTTGTACCCTTAACCTTCCAGGAAGCTCAAAATGCCGAAGTTAACTCTTAGAGATCTCTTATTAAGCTCCCACTCAAGACTGGACAGTTTTGACTCATTCTTCTCAAAATCTGCATCTTTATAATCCAAGATTACTCCCAGTCTACAACCCATCCCAGACTCTTTACAGGAAGCTCTTCCTTGAGACAAATACTGCTCACCTGTCTCAGTGTATCACTAGGACAGACAATCAAGGCTGTCACTGTCAGGGTAAGTGCAACCCCAAGCCTGACTCCACTGTTTGAGATCACCTCCCTACATAACCCAAAAGTCTGGGTCGAGCTTTAAACCCTCCTCTAGGCTAAAAAGTCTACCCACAGCCGACTGAACCAAATAAATAGAGTGTTCCTTGTGTGTCCAGCTGTAGTCAAGTTACAAGGCCTGTCACTGTGAATGCCTCTATCCAGAATGAAGACTTCCACTACAAGCTAAAGCAATCTATTCCTGTTAGCCTCTTAAAGATCTCCTTTTACAAGCTGAAGAGATGGCTCAGCAGTTAAGAGTACTGACTGCTCTTGCAGAGGACTGAATGGTACACTACATATAAGAAAGTAAAGCACTCATATACACATAAAATTTTTTTAGAAGATCTCCTCCTGTTCCAATGAGACCAAGGTGAATAAAACCAACCTTCAAATACTTCCAGACTCTAGCAGACACAGATGGAGGCCATTACTTTCCTGGAGTTATGATCCTGTCCCCACACCTTTACCACTGTATTCCAACACTGCTGGACTCCCAGACTTCTCATCTTCATAATTACCACTACATCTTCCTACCTTCCAGAGGTCCTACAATAACTCATCCTTTTTATTCCTGTTCACACCCCGTGTCTTGTTTTCCACTTCACTGTGTTTGGTCTCTGCTTACCTAACCTTCTACGACTGATATCCTCCAGGTTACAGGCCACTACACTGAAGATGGTCAAGCCTTTTATGCCTGCGGTCCTCCCAAACTCTAACAGATCAGCAATGCCAGCCAGGGGCACTCTATCCCCCACTTCCATGCACCTTATGAAGTAGCTCCACAAAGGAATTCTTCATTCCCTGTCAATGATTTGACTTCTCTGTCAGGGGGAAAAAAACGCAGAGATTTGAAAAAAAAAAAAATCTCCACTCTCCAATGATTAGACTCTAACTTCTTGGGACCTGACTCTGCAACTTGTGGTGCCTTATACAAACAGCTAGAGCCTAACCCTACTGACCTCTGGCACCTCATCCCAAATGTCTAGTCTCAGGAAGGAAAAATGATGTTATACTGCTTACTGCTTAACAGGACGATGAGCTACCTACCTCTTATCTACACAATGGGGCACCATATAGGCGGCCTGTGAGACAAGGCCAATTAACTTCTCCAACTGCTATCAAGTCCAGCCTTTCCTCTCAGGGGTGTGACTCTGAGGCTTCGACCCCTGGTTTCTGTCTACACTATCTGTTCTTTTCTGCCTCCAAGCTCTGCGCTGTGATCCACGGACACCTCTTTGTCTGCAAACTATTAATGAGTGGGCTTTCTAAACAGCCTGAATACACGAGCCTAGGTAGCCAGATATTGTCCAACAAGGACAAACGCCTTAAGATTTATTTCAAATACTTTTACCATAAATGCCAAATTGTCAATTTTACCTTTCTTCCCCCCTCTAAAAAAACAAAACACTTGGCATTGACATTGGTAGTGACTTCCCTTGAAAATATGTTTCAAGACACTATGCAAGTGCTGCTGTGCTAGCTTCCCAATGCTGCTGCTCAGGGCACGAACCTTTCATCATTATCCACTGGTCTCTCTATCGTTCTTCATGGGCAGCTGGCTTTTCTTTTCAGTGAGACACACTGTGAACACTGCCAGTGCTCCTTTCATGTTTGTGGCCCATAGCGGCTGTTCAGTTCAACATGACAGGCATTTATTTCATGCAATATTGTCTTTATTTAATAATTCTATTTAATTTTTAAAAATATTTTATTATTTTTATTTTACGTGTATGAACATATTGCCTGCATGTATGTGAGTGCACCCGTGTCATGCAATGCTGTAGAGGTCAGAAGAGGGCTTCGGATTCCCCTGGAACTGGAGTTAAGGACAGTTCATAGCCGACATGGGGGTGCTGGGAATAGAACCCCGGTCCTCTGTAAGAGCAGTCAGTGCTTTTAACCGCTGAGCCATCTCTCCAGCACCTATTTTATTTTCTTATCCTTATATCCATTTATTTGATCTTGTTTTGGTGTTCATTTCATTAAGCTGCCTCAACTTCATCTTTAAATCAAACCAAGAGATAAGGTGCTGGTTTCAGCAACACAAGTACTAAAATTGGAATAACATGGGGAAGATTAGCATAGCCCCTGTGCAAGGAAAACATGCAACTCATGAGGCATTACATATTGGGAGGGGGTATAATAAATAGTTCAGAAATAAAACTAAACAGCTATAGCCACCTAATTTTTGACAAAGGTTAAAAACATGTATTGAAGAAAGATAGGCTCTTTAACAAATAGTGCTGGGAAAACTGGTTTTCTATATGTAGAAGTCGTCAGTTTTCACCCTACATGAAAATCAACTTAAAATGGATTACAGATCTTAATATAGACCTGAAACTTTGAAATTACCAGAGGGAAACAGACTAGTCACTTGTGATGCCAGATTAAGGATGGGCAAGGACTTTCTGAAAAAGACTCTAATAGCATGGGAAAAATCTCAAGACTTGACAAATGGGATTACATGTAATTAAAAGGCTTCTGCACAGCCAAGGAAACAATTATCAGCATGAATAGACAGCTAGAGAATGGAAGAAAATCTTTGCTAACTATTCATACGATAAGGGATATTATCTGTAACATAAAAAGAACTAAAAAATTAAACACCAAAAAGTCAATCAATAAATGTACTAATGCAGTGAACATATGTGGGGACCTAAAGGCCCCACCTTGCAGAAGTCTGAGAGGAAGTTACTGTGGGGCGCGGCCTGACTTGTTTTAAAAGTCTCAATGGATACTTCTGCACTGCTGAGGAGTGCATGATCAGCACATGACCATCCTTAAGATACACCCTGGGGGAGGGGGGATTTCTAGGTGCCTTTATAAGCTCTTTAACACCTGCAATAAATGAGTCCCTGCTTGACTAGACTCCCCTTTACGTCTGATCATCCCCGGTACTGGGGGCGGCGTAGGCTGGCGAATGGCGCGCTTACTCATCCCCAATCATCACTGCCCAGGGGTCGCTGGCTCGAAACCCCCGGCAACTGGCACCCAGCGTGGTGCTCAAAGGAAGTTGAAAAGAAAGAAAGAAAAATAACAGATTGGGGCCAATCAGAAAGTTCGGGGTAAGTGAGACCCGAAAGATGGGTAACGCAACTATTAAGCTTGAGGACCCGGCGCTTAAAGCACTGACAGATATGGTTAAAAGCAGGGGACTGGATCTGTCAGATACAGTAGCTCAAAAGGTTTGGGCAGAAGCGATTCATTTGGCTCCCTGGCTACTTGGGACTAATATTTTTACTGGGGATACATGGGAATCATGGGAAGAGTTTGAGGAAGAATGCAGAAATGCAACAGAAGTGAAACCAAAGGCGGCCAAAGTAACAAGCAGAGCCTCAGGCATGCCCTGGCCAGCTTCAGGGCCTCCCAGGACCCATGAAAACAAGACCCATGGATGCCTTTTTCAGAAGGCCGGGGTGGAGCGGAGCACACACCTTAAATTAACGTGTGCGTGAGGGGCCCAAGCGAAAGCCGGGCGGGGGATCGCCCCCGCGCCAGCAGCAACTGCCAGGCGCATTTCAAAAAAAAACCACCGTTGGCTGTGCGTTGCGGCCGGCTCTGGGACAGCTGGGAAGGCCCGGTTTGGGGAAGGTGGCTTGCGGCGGGGGGGGGGGGGGTCCCGTCTGCCCTGTAGACAGCAATGCTCACCGAATCTGATGGGGGCAGATTTGGAACTGCAGTGGTAGATGAGAAACCAAAAGGATATGTCCACACTTGTGATGGCTCAGCTCAATTCAAAGAACTGATGGCCACTGCTTTCTGACAGTATTCAGACTCGTATGCTCCTTAAGGAGAGAGAAGCCCCTATTTTCTTACAGCATCTTAGGGGGCACCAAAGATTCCCTGGGCTTTTATCCCAAGACAATGCAGAGGCAGACAAGATGGCTTATTGCGTACAGGTACCGCCTGTACAACAGCCAAGGGTAAACCCCAGGGGACTCAAGCCCAATACCTTGTGGCAAACGGATATCATACACTATGCTCCTTTTGGAAAGCTTAAGTATATTTTTGTGTCCATCAGCACTTTCTCACATACCTGTTGGGCTACCGCTCATACGGGAGAGAAGTCTAAACATGGTCAGTCTCATTTTTTCCAGTGCTTTGCTACATTGGGACTGGCCAAAGAATTAAAACTGATAATGGACCATGTTTTGTGAGTAAAAATTTACAAGGTTTCTTTTCACTTTGGGGAATTCAACACAATACAGGAACTCCCTACAATCCCCAAGGTCAAGCCATTATAGAACGCAACCATCAAAACCTAAGACTTCAGTTACAAAAACAAAAAGGGGGAATGAGCCCCCACCAACAGTTGGGTATGACCTTATTCACTATTAATGTTCTTAATTTTCAAAAAAATCAGTTGGAATCCCAGTTTCAAAAGCATTAGGGATGACAGGAGCAGAGACCTGAGGTACAGGTAAGGTGGAAGGACCCCATTATGGGGCAATGGAAAGGACCAGATCCATTGCTAACCATGGGTCAAGG
>NW_008348201.1:459309-465614 GCF_000622305.1 Nannospalax galili | reverse complement strand
GAAAAACCTTAAGTGGGTAGGCCAGGATCTGACTGACTAGCATGACGGTCCATGGACAATAGTTCATGAGAAAAAATTCCTCTTTATTTGTATCCATCTGAGGTAAAGGACCCAGTTCCTTGACTTCATTGCCAGTGAACTGGCTGATTGGCTAAAAGGTACATGGTCTCAGAAGTATTTCAACTTGTCCTATGCCATAACTTGCTTTGTTTCTCTTGATAATGCTTATCTTTAAGTGTCTTTACCAGATAATTTGGCAACGGAGGACTCTTGGAACTGCCACGGCCCACCTCCTCATGATTACGGACTCCCCCAGGACCCCCTCCGGTTGCCCATGCCTGGCTAACCGAGTTAGGGAGAGACTAAGACTGTCATGGGCTGGCATTACCCATGCGGCTGCCCTTAATCATGACGCATTTTTAGCCAAGGACGGGTAAGATGTCCCGTGACAAGTACTCCTAAGAAAGGACATGCACATGGCCAGGTGCATGGTCCAATGATGGGCAAGGCTTGATCAGAGGTGACACAACCTAAGAAGGCAAAAATGCATAAGATTAGAGGAAGGAGATAGCCATCTCTCCTCAGGGAGCCATCTATGAGATGGGTAACCTGTGAAATAAAGTCAGTCCGGCCTTAAAATAAAAATAAAAGGGGGAGATGTGGGGACCTAAAGGCCCCACCTTGCAGAAGTCCGAGAGGAAGTTACTGGGGTGCAGCCTGACTTGTTTTAAAAGTCTGAAGAATGCTTCTGCACTGCTGAGTGCATGATTAGTGCGTGACCATCCGTAAGATACACCCTCAGGGGGTAGGGGGATTTCCAAGTGCCTTCATAAGCTCTGTAACACCTGCAATAAATGAGTCCCTGCTTGACTAGACTCCCCGTTGCGTCTGATTGTCCCTGGTACTGGGGGTGGCGTGGGCTGGTAAACAGCGTGCTTACTCATCCCCAATCATCACTGAGCGGGGGTCGCTGATACGATCCCCCGGCAAACATATGATAATCAAAAGAAGAAATACTAACAGCCAATAAATCCTTGAGAAAGTCCTCAACATTCTTAGTGATCACAGAAACGCAAATCAAAAAAGTATCTCCTAACAGACCAGTAAAACCACCCAGAATTGGAGAATCTTGATCAAATAAGTAGCTGCTAAGTTTGGGATTATGTTCTGTAATGTAGAACAGTAATAACTTCCATCAACTTATATTCTTCATCTCAATGTTTTCAACAACCCATTCATAGCAAAACTAAATGCATCATCACTGAACTGAATAACAAGACCTCCCTAATACTGGCCTTTGGTTTCTACAGCACACAAACGGGAAGAACACACAGCAGGGTTTGTCTTTCGGGTCTGGGTTATCTCAGAGATTATGTCCAGCTCCGTCCATTTCATAATTATGTTTTTCTGTGACATGGATCTTTATATCCATAGATTATTGTAGCTCTCAGCCCTCATCAGAGAAGCTTCTTTTTGCAGTAGATGGTAATTAATACAAAGACTCTCAACTGGTCAAAATGCAGGGAATAAGAGTGCTCAGCCCTGAACAGAACATCTACATCACACATCTCAGCCCAACACTCATATCACTTCAGAAGAGGGAGTGGAAAGATTGTAAGAGTCAGAAGTTGTGGAATACTGCTGTAAATCAGTGTTTTCCAGACACGACCTGCCACTGCACACAAAAACTCACAGTGGCTGTTATACACAAGACCCACACAAGACTAAGACAGTCAATACTCCAGCTGACAAACCCCACCCTGGCTGAGGAGCTATTGGAAGTTGATGACTCCTGGGAGAGAAAGTTGGTTTTCCTCAGGGATGCGGCCTGATAGGTGGCTCATCATCCAATGGCTGACCCTATGTCCACACACATACTGGCAGTACTACATGGACTCAGGGAGAGACATGAAGTTGAGAGGGAGATGTGGTAGGGAGACTGTGGGAGGAGTTAGTACACAGTGCACACATACATGAAATTCTCAAATAATAAATGAAAAATATTTTTAAAAATTGTTAACAACAAAAGGCATAAATGAAGAAGAAAAAAATCAATTTCCAAAACAGATGGTCTCTGATTTATTAAGGTTTAACTTATAAATTTCCAACTGTGCTGGTTGGTTTTAACTGACAACTTGACACCATCTATAATCACCTGGGAAGAGCGTCTCAGTGAGGGACTATCTAGATCAGGCTGTCCTGTGGCATGTGTGGAGGATTATCTTAATTACATTACCTGATGTGGCACAATTCCCTGAGCAAGATATCCTGAGATGCATAAAGTGGAGAAGGGTTGAACATAGGCAGGCAGGCATCTGATGCTTTTTGACCTGAATGTGATCTGACTAGCTGCTGTGAGTGGGTATAAAGTGTTTTCCTCTGAACTAAAAGCAAAAGCTCTAAATGCAGTTTAAATGCTTAAAAGAAACATTCAAGTTCTAAGAGTTTCACAGTATTCCATGACTCCTTGATAGAACAGGTAAGTGTAAATCTAGTGTGATCTTTAAAAACAATATGTTCTTCCTAAGATTTCTACCTAAAAGCAAAGATAACTGTAACCAGAAAACATTCAACTCCATCAACTGCTATTAATTCTTGATTAACCTGGACAAGAACAAAGGATACTATAGGAAATCAAAAACAGAAGTATCATTACAGATGATGAAATTCTGGGCTATATCTTACAAGCTATAGAACTCAATACAGTGAGTACAAAGAGGGACAAAACAGATACTTTTTAATTCAAGAAAACAAATTTCATAGCACATAATCTGTGGTGCTCCCCTTTAACAGTGGAAGCTCTGAAGCTGAAATTAAAAGACTATGCAGGGCATGGTGGCGCATGCCTTTAATCCCAGCACTCAGGAGGCAGAGGCAGACGCAGGTGGATCTCTGTGAGTTCAAGGCCAGCCTGGTCTACATAGTGAGTTCCAGGACAGTTGGGGCTACAGGGAGGCCTGTCTCAAAAAGACCAAAAAAAAAAAAAAAAGCAAACTAAAGGAGGTAAGGCTACACAGAGTCTGAAAAATTGTTACAAGGACTTCAAAAAGTGAAACACACCAGACACAGAAGGCCAGATATTATGTATTTTCTCTCTCATGTGGAACCTTGATGGGGGAGGAAGGGGACATGCAAGTAGAAGGAAGCTAACTGGGAAGAGAGGGAGGCCAGCGTAGTGAGGGGAGACAGAGCTGAAGAGAGAAGCAAGGTGTGTGATACACAGGTATGAAAGTGTCATTTTACACAAGTAATACACACTGAACAAGAAAAAAGGATTGTGAAGGATGGGTGTGGCAGGCTTGGTTTCTACTTGATGGTTTGGTAAACAATAAAAATTATAACAAAATGAGACAAACTAGAACATCTTAAATTCTTAGTATGTGAAGATGAACAGAAAGGACTAAAAAGAGTCTGCAGAGATGGCTCAGCAGTTAGACGCACTGGCTGCTCTCACAGAGGACCTGGGTTTGATTCCCAGCACCTACATCTGTAACTCTAGTTCCAGGGGAGCCAACACCCTGTTCTGACCTCTGCAGGCATTGCACAACATGGGTGCACTTCATACTCATACACATAAAAATAATAGTTTTTTTTAAAGAGGATTAATAGCAATGCACTCACAACTATTCAGGTTGGCACCACCGAGTCAAAATATTCTTATGAATGATGAATTAAAAGTATAATTAGTCTGAAATAAAATTTCATAGGATTTACTCAAAAAGCTAGGTAGAATAAATTTAATTGTATGTATGGCGGGAGCAGATGTCAAAGCACAAAATGAGAAACAGGCAGTGAGCTAGAAAGTAGAAAAAAATCAATCTTTGGAGCTGGGCATGGTGGGACACGCCTGAGTTTCCAGCACTCAGGAGGCAGAGGCAGGAGGATAAGGAGTTCCAGGCCATTTCAGTTACATAGCAAGTTCAAAGTCAATTTGTGCTACATGAGACCTTGTCACAAACAAATACAATAGATAAAACAGTATCACTCAGTGGCTCATAATTAAGAACCTAAAGCTGCTGAGATGGTTCAGCAAGAAAAGGCAAGTGCTGCTAAGCCTGACAACCTGGGTTCAAACCCAGACCCCACAGAGTAGGAGACAGAACCAACCCCCAAGTTACGCTCTGCTGTTCATACGTGCACCATGATGCACACCCACACACAGAGACGGGGGAGGGGAGTAAAATATAATAATTTTAGAAAGAAACTAAGGTCTGGGGACAGGTATCCTCCATCGGTAAAGTGCTGGCCTCATAAGCACAAAACTCAAGTTTGATCCCGAGAGCCCATGTAAAATGCAGGGCACAGTGATGCAGGCTTGTAATCTGAGCACTGGGGAGAACAGGAGATCCCTGGGGCTTGCTGGCCGAACTGGTGAATTCCAGGCCGATGAGAGATTCTTCCTCGAAGAAGGTGGGAAGTGTTCCTGAGGATGACACCCAAGATTGTCCTCGTATGTCCACATGCATGTGCACACAGAGCACGTGCATATACATACACACACGCATCAAAAAACTAAAAAAGTTGAGGATTTAGGAGATGGAAAAACAGTTCAGTAAAGAGTGCTTAAGTTGTCTGAAGCCCTGGGTTTGATTCCAGCACTGAGAATGCTGAAGAACTAAAGAACTGAAGAACTAAAATAATAAAGGCAAAAGGAATAATGCAATTTATATCTAACCTACGATTTACATTTATAAAGAAACATTAAAATCTTATCAGAATTTCAATTGAAAACTTCAATTAGCAAACTGAATTTAATACAATGTTAATTAGTCCAGCTCAAGCTACTGGCCTTGGAGGACTGCTCTGCTAGTCCTCTGGAGAAAAGGAAGACTGTGATCTTCAGATTTAAGGCAAATCTGTTACATAAATGTGAAAATAATTACTTTTTCATTTATAGTGTACAATAAAAGCCTTATGGCTTTTACAAGATGGTCTTATACAGATATTCTGAAAATCTAAAAAGAATACAGAAAACATTTCCAGTACAACCCTAATCAAAGTTACCTGTGAGAGAGCACTCCCCAGAATAAACTTTTTATCTTGACTAAAGAGCTTCCAGGGCTGGAGAGATGGCTCAACAGTTAAGAGCATGGGTTGCTCTTACAGAGGACCCAGGTTCAATTCCCAACGGCTAACAACGGTCTTTAACTCTAGTTCCAGGAGATCCAATGCCCTCTTCTGACCTCTGTGGGCACTACAAGACACGGGTGCACTTAGCAATATACTCAGGGAAAGAGGGAAGGAGGGAAGGAAGAAAGGAAAGAAAAGAAGGAGCTCAACTTCCAAACTTAGAAGACTAAAGGAAACAATATGCGGGCAATGGCAAACCCCTACGCTGCCTCATTTAGTTCACACCATACTGTGTTCTCTCAGCGTGTTCTTGTCTTTCCTTCACTCCACACATCCAAATCCCAAAGGAGGGATATTGTCCTAGAGATCCTGAGACGGGGCACCACACAGGGGCTCACGCACATTTCTTCTTAAGTTTATAGTTTGGGCCATAAAGCAGCCCAAAACAGGCACACGGAGAGGAAGGTTCTTCAAGATTTCCATTTCCAGCCAGGAAGGTGGTCCCATGTCTCTCATCCTAGCACATGGGAGGCTGGGACATGAGAAGCACTGGGCGCTCATGGTCAGCCTGGAATACATAATGAGTTCAGGGCCAGCCTGGAATACATAATGAGTTCAGGGCCAGCCTGGAATATATAATAAGTTCAGGGCCAGTCTGGGGCAATAGCAAAATCCTGTCTTAAAATAAACAGAAACTTCCACTACAGAGAACAAATGGAAAAACAGGCTAATTGGTCGAAAACTTTAAAAGCGTCACTAGCAGATATCAAGTAAGAATCCCATTTCCATTACTATTTTAGTTGTGTTGTATTAAAAGGCTTCATTATCAGTTTCCAAAGATATTTTTCTTCTTTTCAATCAAATTGATAATAGAGTTGGATTTCAGTTATGCACATCTAGAGGGAAAAGATTCTAAAAAGGTGTGTTGGCCATTTTTAGGTTTTGATATGTCTGTCCATGTCACCAATCAGTAGAGTTCAAAGGTTGTTTACGGACTTGAAGGCTTTTGGGGAGGTGGGGAGGCTGCTGGAGGTGGAGAGCAGAGGAAAAAAGCAAATGAGTAAACACATGGTGACCCTAACCTCCACAGTATACAACCCCAGTTGCCCAAAAGTTTCTTAAGCACATCTCAGGCAATCACACATATGCAAGCTGTTTGTTTTAATCTTTCAAATGGCACCCTTTTTAAAAACCTTTTCTCTCTCTCTCTCTCTCTCTCTCTCTCTCTCTCTCTC
>NW_008348201.1:429173-458209 GCF_000622305.1 Nannospalax galili | reverse complement strand
GCCCCATGATTTTTTTTTTTTTTTAATGAGACTGGGGATAGTGGAGTCCCAGTTCTAGATCTATAGTTAGCCAATTAACCCCAGGGACTTTTGAACTTTTTGTTGTCATTGTTGCCCTTAGCTTAAGCTGATTGCTGTTTGCATTACTGAAGATTTTTCTAAGCTGTTTTTCAGAATTAACTACAGTGTGTTGAAGCTTCTACTAGGTGCCAACATTCTAAAACATATTTTTCATTTTTATTATTGGTGTGTGTGTGTGTGTGTGTGTGTGTGTGTGTGTGTGTCTATTTGTGTGTACAGGCATGCACCTGTCGTGGCATGCATATGGAGGTCGGGATCCTTGACCGCTACCTTTGACATAGTATCGCTCTTGATGCCACCACTGTGTCCACAGGACAGCTTGCCTACAAGAGTCCGAGGACTCTCCTCTTCTACCCTCATTTTGTCTAGGAGTGCTGGGATTATAAATGCTGGCTTATGTGTCTGTCTTCTCGTGGGCTCTGGAAATCTGAACTCGGGTCATCAAGCTTGAGCGGAAAGTACTTTTGCCCATTGGGCTATTTCCCTAACCCTCAAATGATAGATAGGCTTACTTCCTACATCATCATTCACATACCTGTATCCAGAAATATTTTTTTCTGGGAAGTCTCACTGTACCTAGCTTTGTACATAAGTCAACTCATAAACATTTGCTCAACAGCTAAAGGGAAGACAGTGTGAGGACCAAGGGGAACAAAAGGCGGCAGCTGGTGAATGAAAGTGCTTAACTGGACTATCAGAAAACATGGAGTATAACTTTTCGACTTGATTACAGACTGACTAATTCAAACCTGAACTGTCATCCAGATTCCAATTCCATACACATAGTTGAGAAATCTATCGTTATATACTTACTATACTACTGTGTGAAGCTTCTATGCCTGAAATTACTCAAAAGAAAAAGAAAAAATACCTTTTCCAACATCTGTCAGTCTGAGACTATGGAAACTGTGAAAGGAAAAGTCTTGAGAACACTTCAGAAACAAAGAAAAAACAAAGAAGGGAAGGCATACTTCTGTGCAGAGACTGATGGAAGGAGTAGGTCTTGCGTTCTGGAGAATAGCTTCGACTGCTGACACTGGAGCCAGATCTGCTGTGTGGGGAGTCCTTCCGGCCTACAGGTGATTCTCTGAAAAAAGGAGCATCCCTTTTATGGGGAGACCGTTCTCTCGAATAATGGGACGAGTAGAAGCCTTTTCTTCTAAAGCCATCTCTCATGTCCCTTTAAAGAAAAAAAAATGTTTTCGTTAGATTCTCTACCCAGACATACAAACACGACAGGGTTCCCACTGCTATTCCACACTGCGGTCTTAGTTCCCTTTTCTGCCAACACCTAACTACTGAACTCACTTAACAAGTCTAATTTTCAGAGAAATACGATTTAGGAGTCATGGCAGTTGAGGGGCGGGGCATACTGGTGGGCAGTAGCCAAGGATTCCACTAAAATCCCACACTGCCCAAGACACTAACCCCAGGCACACACTAAGGAGCACCTTCTAGCACAAAAGTTAATGTTGCCAAGCATGATCTAGCAGCCAAATCCTTGCTCTGACTGTTTCAAAGTTGTATTGCATCCCCACTACCTTTACAAATCACTTCCACCTCTACAAACCAAGCTCTTTATTAGGCAATGTCATCAATTCAAAGCAGTGAGTGAGTCCTACTAATCCCTACAGGACAGGGATACAGCCCAGTTTGTAGTGATTTCCTTACATGCACACCGCCGAAGTTTGACACTAGTGCTGCAAAGAAAGAGGGAAAGAGGATGAAAGAGAGGGAGAGAAACAAGTAAAATTTTATACAGAAGAAACACAGGAAACCAAGTCTACTTAAGTAAACTATGAAGATAGAAACCTCAGGTGGGCATGGTGGCGCATACCCTCAATCTGAGCACTTGGGAAGCAAAGGCAGTAGATTTCTGTGAGCTCAAAGTCAGCCTGGTCTACATAGCAAGTTCCAGAACATGCAGCCAGGGCTACAAAGTGAGACCCTGTCTCAAAATAAACAAAAGAAAGAATGGGAAAAAGATATAAACTTCTGTAAAATATAAAGAAAAAGTAAAGAAAAAGATTAAAAAGAAAACAAAAACCTCTATTAAAAAGTCAATCTTTAATTGACTTAACAAATATATCTTCAATTAAAATTAAAAACCAATTTTTTTCAGGACTGGAGAGATGGCTCAGCGGCTAAGAACACTGGCTGCTGAGGACCCCAGTTTGGTCCCAGTATAACTCCAGTTCCAGGAGTTATATACACTTATATACATGGAGCCAAAATACTCATACATATCCATTTAAAAATTAATTAATTCTAAAAATTGTTTCTTTATTTGCTTATTTTTGTTTTGAGACAGGGTCTTACTCTGCCCCCAGGCTGGCCTCAAGCTCATGGCAACCTTCATGCCTCAGCCTACCAAGTACTGGGACTACAAGTGTGTTCCACCACACCTGGCCAAGGCACTAAATTGTTCACAGATGAATGCTGATACAAACTAACAGTATGGATTTCTATTTTTTCCTTTCTCTTCTTTTTCCAGTGCTAGGGCTCAAACCCAGAGGCTTGTTCAGAAAATATAACAGACCCTGCTATCAAGTAGGAGGCAGTCTTATAATCCAACTGAGCACTTGCTCATCAATTCCCAAAATACTCTCCCCTACAGAAACAACTAAGTTTCCTTGGGAAAAAGAATGCATCTAAAATTCACTTATCAACTCATACAAAACACTAACACTGAAATAAAGCATTAACAATTTCTAATATAATTAGGTCTAGTCAAGGAAACCACAGGATCAATACCAACATCATGTTAGCTTGTGGCTACATATGTATTCAGCAGGTCCCAGAAACTAAACCAGAGCCCAATGGGGAACCAAATACCACCACAGATGCATTGGGATCCCTGCCATTACCAAACTCTGAAGATACACATACACATAATACATGTGAATGAGGTCAAGAATGGCTACAGGGAGACTAACTAGGAATTTGCTTAGTCCAGGAAGAAATGATGGTAACCTCAATGGAATGATGACTATTTGACCACACAGCATGAAAGACAGAATGCTAGGCTGATTCCCATGATGGACGAATGAAACGAGAAGAGCTGACCTGAGGAATGGGGATGGGGTGCAAGATCCATTTCTGGATGGGAGGCACTCATGTAACATCTAGGTAAACAAGCAACGACATGGGTCTCAAGTTCAGAAGACAAATTTACCTACACACACACAGGCTGTAAATCCATGTACAGGTGACAGCAAAAGAGAAAAGGGCAGAAAGCTCAGGATGCAGTGAGGACAGGCTCCCAACGAGTGAGAACCCAGGCAGGAGAACACAGAAAAGCTTATTCCATGGGAAAAAAAAAAGACTATCTGCATTGAAATCAATGAGCACATTGATAACTTGTTTGTGGATAGAGAAGAAAACAGGCTAACATTGGGAAGAAAGAGCACCAACTTCTCCCTTTGAAAAGATGAAATGCTGAACGCATTTCCTAATCCAACACCAGAGGGCAGTCACATCAAAGCACTGGTCAGTAGGTGGCCTGCTTGGCCCAATTCTAGCTTGGAAAAAAGTCGCTTCACATCAGCCTTCCCAGCCACCCACCAACTCAGGCAAAAACACCACAGGAGACAAATATCCTAAGTAGCCTGTTTCACAAAGTAGCAGTAATTGCCAACTCACTTTGTCAGCTATGGGGGTATGTATGTGCACATTATACGACAGGCACTATGGAGAACTGCCTGGATTTGAGGGCTCTTAGCAGCTAACTGGGGCAATAAACATCCAGGAGGGCTGGTACTGCAGTTCAATACTGATATATATGTGCCAGTAAAAAAACTGATCTGGGGGCCTGTGTTGGTAGAGTGCTTGCCTAGCATGTGTGAAGTCCTGGGTTCAACCACCACCACCACAGAAAGGCAAGCACAGTAGGGCACGCCTGTAACTGCAGCACTCTGAAAGTACAGGAAGGAGAATCTGGCTGAGCCAGTGAAGACTCTGGCCACCAAGCCTGATGACCTGAGCTCCACCCCCAGGAACAACTCGGTGGGAGAGGACTGACTCCTGCAAGCTGTCCTCTGACCTCCACACACACAGTGTGGTAGGGGCATACCCACACCCATACACATAGGTGTAGACAAAATAAATTAATTCCTTAATAAAACTATCATCATCCTCAGCTACATGGTGAGTTTGAGGGCAGTCTAAGCTTCCTGAGACCCGGTCTCAAAAAAAGAGCAATAAAAAAACCAGATCTGAGTATTAAGGAAAGGAACATATTTAAAGAAACTGGTAAAATTAATGTTAATGTTAGCCCAATATGCCCAAAGTATTATCAACATGTAGTTAATATTTTAAAATTCAGAAAGACATTTTACATAGTCTTTTTGTCTTAAGTCTTGCAAATGCAGGGTGTGTGTTCTATAGTTAAAGAATACTTGTGCCTGAATGGATCGATCTTAGGTCCAACAGTTCACCTAGTGGTTCTCATACTGGACAGACCAGATTCCAGGGAAAAGAGCACGTCAAGCTTGAAAGCAACTAGAGAAGGACCAAAGGGTGGTCTGTAAAAAGAACAGTGGTCAAAGGCCTGGCATGGGGACGCACACTTTTAGTTCTAGCACTTGGGAGGCGGTAGCAGAAGCAGGTGAATTTCTGTGAGATCAAGAGCAGCCTGGTCTACATAGCTAGTTCCAGGCCCAATGGGGCTACAGGGAGAAAATGTCACAAAAAGGTGAAAGAAAGAAAGGGGGGGGGGAGGGAGGGAGGGAGGGAAAGGAAGGGCAGAACAGTAGTCAAAAGGGAAGCTAAAAAGCAAAGACAGAAAACCTAAGAAAAGTTGGTATGAACTAGTATAGATGTGGGAAAAGACCCACATTTAAGAGCTCAAGGTTACATGGCCTGTCAGTCCAGAAGACCTATAAATCTTTGGAAACCAACACAGATTGTTAGAAATTAAATATCTCTATTCAAAATGTGAAACTACTGCTTGCCCCCCTACCCCGCAAAAAAGAAAAAGGCTGATAGAAAACAGGAGGGAACTGGGACTAATCTTTCTTTAGTTAAGTGTTTTTTTGAGACAGAAGGGGCTTGACTGTGGAAGGTAAGCAAAATTCCAGCTTACTTAGAATGAAACTAATAATCTAACCAGGATTTGACTGATGATTTTATATGTACATACACACACATATATATATGCATACACACACATAGAAAGTCACCAGAGGCTGTCTTTTGGCCTCCATGTGCAGGTGTACACACACACACGTCCACCCCCACACATAAGAACAAATATGCATGGCTACATATACATAGAACAATCCCTCAAAGAGAAAGCTTAGCTTCCCCTGACACTGTAGAGTTTGTTAACTCAAGGAGATTAGTTCACTAGGGGAATGACCACCTCTGCCCTCAGTGAGTCTCCCATTGTAATTCACTCAGCCTTTCAAAATCCTTGGGTTATAGTCACAGTAAAACTCCTCAAAAAAAAAAAAAAAAAAAAAAACGACAGAAAATAAGACAAGGGGGCAAGCAGAGAAGACACATGAAGGGAGAAGGGAGAATAGGAGCAAGGACAGAAATTCAAATTTCAAATGCTCATCAGAAGACCTTTATCTCAGCAAAACTGCTAGAGAAGTCAGCAGAAAAAAGAACAGGAATAGAGGCTTGAGAAGAGGGGAAGGTTGAGGCTGGCCCTGAGGCCTGTGAGCATCACCTGTGAGCAACACAGAACCATGAATCCAGGATGGCTCCTTCCCCAGTCACAGCAGAACCTGAGTCTGAGCCCAGAACTCTGCATTCTAGATTCTGGACTTCAACAAAGTGTCTGTGGAGACGCCTCTGCACACAAAGCTTTGAGAAGGAATGAACCAGAGAGCCCATGTGCAGCACAGAACTGCCCACAACAGAAGACAGAAACTCAAAGCCAAGCAATTCCCAGAAGATTCTAGGACCTGGCCATGCCAATGGGTGGCTATAGCTGAAAAAAGGTAAGAAGAACTAATATGAGATGTATTTTCAAAGCAGGATAGAAAGGCAAACGGAATAGAGCCAGAAATTTCGATGGTCAAGGAAGAAGGGTGAAGTCCTAGAAACTGATCCAAAGGTACAACGATGAGGGTGGGTATATAAGTGAGGAAGTCCAAAGATGCCAACAGTGGCTTGGAGTAAGTAATGAGAAACAAGACATATTCCCAGAATATAGCTCCCAAAGAATTAGGAGGCAACAAGTTGGGGGAAAAAACTCCACCCTGAAGTTAGAAATCAGTTATAGAAAACAAATGGGAACAATGATGGAACACACAGCCACTCTTAAGTTCTGTGAACAGTGTTAGAAGAAAAGGGGCCAGCAAGATAACTCGGGAGGTTAAAAACCTGCCGCCAAACCTGACGACCAAGTTTAATTCCCAAGACCTACATGGTGAAAAGAACCAATTTCTGTCAGTTGTACTCTGACCTTCACCAGTACATCAACACATACACAAAAATTACTTCAGAGGGACAAGACCATAAGGAAAAGTAGATACACAGTAGGTTATTTTAGAGAGGTGACCAGAAAGGGCCTCACTTAAGAAGATGATAGATAAGCAGAACAGCTGGGCATGGTGGCGCACACCTTTGATCCCAGCACTTGGGAGGCAGAGGCAGGCGGATCTCTGTGAGTTTGAGGCCAGCCTGGTCTACATATCGAGTTCCAAATCAGCTGGGGCTACAGGGAAACCCTGTCTTCAAAAAGACCAAAAAAACAAAATCAAAACAGTGACAAGAATGGACAACAGAACTCAACAAAGAACTTGGAAAAGAGCACTTCAGGGGCTGGCCAGATGGTTCAGCAGGTAAAGGTGCTATCACCAAGCCTGACTCTTGATAACCCTAGTTCAAACCCCAGGACCTTCATGGTGGAAGGAGAGAACAAACTCTGGCAATTTGGCATCTGAACTTTATGCCATAGCATTCTCGAATGTGTGTGCGCACACACACGCGCGCACGCACACACACATACACACACACAATGAAAGTTAAAATAAAAAGGAACCTTTCAGGAAGAAGGACAACTGCTAAGACTCTTGCAAAACCTGAGATGTGTGGGGCTTAAATGGATGGTTCAAGGATTCAGAACGAGTACTGTTCTTGCTGAGGACTCAAGTTCAATTCCCAGCTCCTACAACAGGTGGCTCACAAATGCCTGTAACTGCAGCTCCAGGGAGATCTGATACCTCTGGTTTCCACAGGCATCTGCGTTCATGTGCATATATCCACATACATAAGCATAATTAAAAATAAAAATATAATCTTTTTTTAAAAAGGGATCAATGTATGGACTGCGGATCAATGCGGAAGGTGGAAGGATGTGAGGTCATAAAAGGGAGGACCTGGGTCTCCTAGCAGGAATGCATAGCTTACTCAAAATATACATGTTTGAATGGGCTCATGCTTTTTATTACCACAAAGTGCATAGCTTGATAGACAGGACAGGATTTGTGGCTCTATCACAAACATTGTTGCACAGGCAAAGGGGACGAAGTCGCCCACTGAAGGAAGTATGGGAAGCAAGGGATGCCACAAGCATCCTCTCAAAATGCAGCCCTCGTACGTCTATGGCACACTGCAATTATCCTGGATGTTGGTTTCAGAAGCAGATTTCTTTCTTTTACTGTACTGAGGATTGAACCCAGGTCCTCACATCTGCTAAGCAAGAGCTCTAACACTGAGCTACAACGGTTCAGAAGCAGATTTCTAAAGCTCAGGCTCTTCCTGGAACCCCAAAGTAATTGTAGCTGTTCATACTATAAGTCAGAGCAGAGAGCCTGAGACAAATGAGATCCTCCAGCTTTTCGGCTTGTTTTTGTTTGATTGTGTGTGTGTGTGTGTGTGTGTGTGTGTGTGTGTGATCAGTTCTCTTCTTCCACCCTGTGGGTCCCAGGTATTTCATTCGGGTCATCACGCTTGGCAGCAGTCCATTTTACAACCTGAGACCCTCATTCTGGAGCATGTGTTTCTGTTTACTAGAAGTCAGTGAAGTGAGAGAGAGGAAAAGGAAGGGAAATGCATTCTCCTTATTATTCAGGACCTGCTTTCTTTTCCTCCCACAGTAACTATTACACAAAATTAAGTAGTGACTGAGACACACAGAAGTTCACCTGACAATCAGACAAGAGTCCAGGACAAACGCTCCAGGAAAGAGAGAGACCAACGGGTAAGCGAGGAGCAAGGGCAACCAAGGACCATCATGTGCATGTCATTCCATTCCAAAGCCCACTCAGCAACAGAAGAAGGGAAAAATGTGTGTCAAGTCCGTATAGGACATGGTGGCACTTAATAACAGAAGAACTCTGAGTTCCAGGCCAGCCTGGGCTACACCAGAGAACTTGTCTCTCAAGAAGAAGAAAAAAATTACATGTAATGACAGAAATCCAACTCCAACTCCACAAGCAATAGTCATGTGACTACATGCCTTTCTGCAGGAAGGGTTAGAAAACATGGTTTATGTGCCTAAGAAGTTGAAGAATAGGCAAAATTTTTACAAAAATTATGTATTTCATTAAAAGTTTGGGGATTCCAAGTAGAATATAAAGATTTAGGGTTGAGAAGGAAAGCCAAAGCCAGAGCCAGATCTGTCTGTGATTAGCGTGTAGCTCAGGCCTGTGTCCACTGAACTCGCTCATGTTTCTGAGTAGCAGTGCACACTGATGTACCCACTTCAACATCCTGAGATACATGGGAGATAGAGTTGTTGTTTTTAAATACTTCATCCCTTAAGAAAATAAGGGGCTAGAGAGATGGCTCAGCATTTAAGTGTTTGCTGCTAGAGGATCAGAGCCCAGTTCCCAGAACCCATGGTTGGGAAGCTCAAGATCACCTGTAACTCCAGTCGCAGGAGATCCAATGCCCTCTTCTGGCTTCTGATGGCACTGGCACGCATATGTGCACACACATAAACATAAATAAAAATTTTTGGAAAAGCAGGAAATGAGAAGGCCAACAAACTCACCACTGAGTGTCATATCACCCATATCACTAACTTCCAGACGTTTCTTTCCAGTCTCTAAAGAGGTTAGCCAAACGACACAGTCTATGCTGCCACTGCATGTCCTATGATCAAAGTTCATGTGCATTATCTGTGAACTATACATTCACAATTCCTTGACCACTTCCCCTCTCTTCACAATACTTCAGCAACACACATAGTTACATCTTGAACCTTGACATCATTTCATCATTTTCCAGAGATGCCCTTCATCAGAATTTTTTCCCTTTTTTTTTTTTTTTTTTTTTTTTTTGAGATGGTCTCCCAGCTGGCCTGGAACTCACTGTGGAGTCTAGGCTGGCCTTGAACTTATACAGATTGATTCACCTACCTCTGCCTCCCGAGTACTGGGATTAAAGACCTGCGCCACCATACCCCCCCTCCCCTTTTTTAAAGGCAAAGTCTCACTACATTTCTGAGGCTTGCCTGGCACCGACTATGCATAAGCCAAGACTGCTTTGAACACACTTCAAACCTCTGATTGGCTAAGATTTCAGACATGCAGCAACACACCCAGGTCTCCATTGTCTCATTCTAAACACGTCATAGCCTTTAGTTTTCTTACTCCTATAATAACTCTACCTTCAACTGCTAGGTATCAATTGTTACCTATATTTTCTAACAATCAACAACCCATCCTAGTCTCAACTCGCTACACTTCCAACCTAACCACTCCATAAATAGTCTCCTGTGCTTGAAATTCTAATACATCATCTGTCAACCCAAACCATGAATTAATTCCAAAATCTGTGGTTTATTCACCAGCATAGCTAGATGGCCATATCCTAGAGAGGCATTTCACAAACCACGTCCACCATCCTTTCAATCCCACTCAATAATACTTTTACTTTGCTTTGGGAGTTCACTACCTCAGCAAATATCCCATGTATCTTGATTATTTTCCTGGTTACCCTCTAACCCATCCCAAACCTTTGCTTCACTGTCCATGGGTGATCTCCCTTTCCTAAAAACAGGAAGAAAGACAGTGGTCACAGGGCATGAACTACATCAACCTGTCTCAGAGCCTCCTGTGCCCTGGCTTTGTCTCCTGTAGACCCACTCATTTCGTCTGTTTGCAATGATTTCCCCCCGTCTATAGTTAGCCCTTCAATCAGCGATCTTCATCTGGATACCTCAGTGACCTTGTTTCATCAGTTACCCCTTTTCTGTCTTCAATTTCTCTCTTTCCCTTCAAACTATGACATATGCTCAAGTCACTGATGACCTAAAGAAAAAGTCAAAGGGTATATCTTCAGCCAGGGTCTTTCTCCAGATAACAATGTTCTCCATGTCCTTCTGAATTCTTTTTTTTTTAATTATTTTTATTTTATGTGTATACGTGTATTGCCTGCATGTAGGTAAGTACCCAGGTCGTGTGATGCCCGCGGAGGTCAGAAGAGGCTGTCAGATCCCCTGGGACTGGAGTTACAGACAGTTGTTAGCTGCCATATGGGTGCTGGGATTTGAACCCGGGTCTTCTGCAAGACCAACCAGTGTTCTTAATCGCTGAGCCATCTCTCCAGCCCCTAAGTCTTTTTTAACAAGTTATGAACCCATGTCAACTCTACTCCCGTTCTTGAGCAAACATGGGTAGAATGTCAACCTTCATACTCAAACGCTCGTTTGCATCAGACACTGAGGACTCCAAGACTGCTTTAGATGTTGCAGCATTTCGAGTTCTGACCTCAATCCACTGCTCTCATCTAACTGCATCTCCTCCTTGCACAAGCTTAACTCTGAGTGCATCTCTTGGTTTGAGACCAATTCCTGCTACATGCAGTAAACTAACCAAAGATAGCCTCCTCCTTGTTCTCACGTCAGTCAACCACAGTTGCTGATTTTCTTTACTTACTAAGCATCTATCAAATATAATCCTTTTCTCCATCCCCGCTTCCATTCTCCAATTCAGATATTCATACTTTTGTTCTGATGCCATCTCAAAAGTCATCCTCACACTGACGAAACAAACTACAATCTGACTGGGTCCCCTTAGCCCCTCCCTACCAGTTAATAGTCTCAGTAGCTCTCACTGGAAAGCTCAGACCTGGCAGTTATTTTAGGCAGCTGCAGTATATTCTTCCCTTTGTAAGAAGATGGTCGTTATGATTCCTCGCTAGGTTCTCTTCCGCCAAGTTCTGCTCACATTATCAGCTCCTTGAGCAAACGTCTAGTCACAGCACAGGTAAGAGCTTCTTACTTTCCTATAGCACCTTACATGGCTTCAACACAGATCCTATTATTTATGCTTTTATTCCACTTATTATACAGCAAGCTCGAGGTAGAAGCAGTGTCCTACATAAACGCTTATACCACTGAACTAAACCAAACTGAGGTTTTACATTATCTATCAAATGTCAATTAAGATGAAAAAAAAAAGTACATCATAGACAAAATTTCTTTTTAAAAATATGAAAATCGTGAACTATTAATGCTTGACCAAAAATGTCCATATGAATACAGAAAAAAAAAGAAAGCATTTAAAATAATATATATTGGCCACTTGGTGACACTCTTGTATCGCATTTTTCAACATTATATAATACTTTAAATCTGTTACATCCTAACATTTATAGTAAGACCACATAACTACAGTGGAGGAGATAAATGTCAAAATAGCCTCCTTATGTCTAAATCAATAATCCTGGGTAAAGCATAAGATGTTCCTTTAATATAGGACAAAACAAAGATTATTCTGAATTCATTTAAAGAGTATTTTAGTTGATGGTTAAATTGCAGAGTCAGGGAGGAGAGAGGTGGTAACAGAACTTTAGCACATTATTCCTTTCTTCTCTTAATCAGTTGCTTCCAATCACATGAAACTCCTATTAGTATAACATACTTGAATATGAACCATTAATACATGTATGCTGGATTTATAAAATGTATAATATTCTAAGGTGTGTTCAGTCTTTTGACCTGGGGACATAACACTGTTCTACATAATTCACATTCAAGAACTATGCAACTGACTTTTAAAAGAAAAAAAAAAAAATCAGGCTGGGAATCACCATGGCCTTTAATCCCAGGACTGGAGAGGCAGAAGTAGGTGGATCACTGTGAAACTGAGGCCAGTCTGGGATGATCTACATAGCAAATCCCAGGCCAGCTGGGGCTACAAAGTGAGACCCTATCTCGAAAAACAAACAGAAAAGAACCCTTACAATGTTCTTAGTAAGTTTGTGTTGGAATGCATTTATAGATATCCTTGGCTGCATGGAGCCATAGGTTAGGCACACCTGTATGAAAGCCACAGAAGAAAAAGTGAGAAAAATTAGATAAATTATTAAGTTCCACTCCAGTAACAGGCCGTGGAGGATGGTGTGGAAGCAAACAGCCCTGTGGTAGGCAATAGTGGCAAGCTGCAAAAAGAAGGTACTAGAAAGTAAAAAAACCCACAGTCAGTAACTGCAAAAGGGTTGTGATCAAACATATTCTTGATGCTAATATTCATGTCGGGTCTGGGATTTATTGTGTCTTACCTATGAGCTCATCGATTAAATAGTTAACACTTCACAGAAACTGACAGGAAACCAAAGATTCCTACAGAGTAAAGGACTCTGTTTGAGCACAGCAACCCACAAGGCAATTCACATGCCAGCATCAGTCCTCACTGGTCTCAAGTCTAAATTGATACCATACAGCAATAGGTTTGGGGTCACAAATGAGGAGCTCTGAAAATGCAGAATTTATATATATATTTACATCAAGCTGTAAAGCAAGCCCAATCTATGAACAAAGAAGGTGCTACTTTATTCTTCAAGAATAGTCGCTACAAACCAACTCTAAAAGCTATCTGAATAATGAGTGGTCAGACCCTTGCCTACTTTGTCAAGATGTTTAAGAAACCCATAGGAGCCTTTCCTGACAACTCAATACCAGGGCCCTCACTGACAGAAAAAGCATGGGAAATATGGCAAAGGAATGGTACTGCCACAAACCTACAGTCCTCAATATTTCTCAGAGTTAAGGAGGCTGGAAAGCCCAAGATCATTTGGTGGAGAACAGAGAGAAGCTCTCATGTCTCTTAATACAGGTCCCAAACCTACTTGTGAGGACTCTACCACCATGCAGAAAACGCTGCCCAAAAGGTCTGACCATACTGGGAATTCAAATTTCAACACGTGGGGTTTGGGATGTGTTGGTCGCTCAGCTGATGGCGTATTTGCCTAGGATGTACAAAGTCCCGAGTTCACCACTGTAAAACCGTGTGTAGTGGTATGTGCCTGTAAGTTCAGCACTTGGAAGGAAGAAAGAGCAGAAGTTCAAAGTCATGCTCAACTACATAGCAAGCTGAAGGCCAGCCTGGGCTTCATGAAACCCTGACTCAAAAGTTTTAAATTTAAAACATGAATGCGAGAGAACGTAAACATGTCCATAGTAATGCCAATAAGTTATTCAGACAAGAAAAAAATAATAGATAGTGAAACTACTATATATGTGGAAGTAGATGAGGAAAGGAAAGGTACAGTCACATAGTTTCTTTTTCAGCTTTTTATTTTATGTGTATGAGTGGTTTGCTTGCATTTATGTAGGTGTGCCATTTGTGTGCCTGATGCCTCCAGAGGCCAGAAGAGGGCATCAGATCCCCCAGAACTGGAGTTACAGATGGTAATGAGCCACCATGTGGGTACTGGGAAGTGAACTCAGGTATTATGCAAGAACAAAGACCTCTGAACCATCTCTCCAGCCAGAAACGAGTCAGAAGAATGCCCCCCCATCTCTCTCTCTCTCTTCTCTCAACAGGGAGAGAGAATCTCAGTATGTCACTCTGGATGGCTTGGAGCTCTATGCAGGCCCTGTTGACTTTGAACTCACAGAGATGCTACTGCCTGCTCCTCAGGTGCTGGAATTAAAGGCATGTGCTATCATATCCGTCCATGACATAGTTTAAAATATATTTACAAAAGGACATTTACTAATTTCCAAAGGAAAGTAACTGATACTGGAGACATTTGCAAACTCCATCTTAACCAAGTGGTAAGCAATCAGCAAAACAACACGTACACCCTAGTAAAAAGCAATTCAAACAGCACATCAGTTTAGGAATTTTCCCAGCAAAATGTATAACCTGGACCTAATCAAGAAGAAATATCAGACTTAAGTGAGAACACTACAGAAATAATAATTCAGGGCTAGTGATAAAGCTCAGTGAGAGCACACTTGCTTAGCACATGTAAGGCCCTCAGTTCAATTCCCAGCACTGCAAATCATACTTTTAGAAATAACTGCCCAGTATTCATCTTGCCAAAAATAGGTAGTCCTAAGGAAAGACTAAGTAGCTGTTCCAAACTAAAAAGTTGACCTTAAATTTGATTTGTGAACCGAACTCAAGATTTTTTGTGGCACATTAGGGGCATTGCCAGAGGTATTAATGAGGTCACTAGTGAATGGATACAGGAGTCTTTTGAACTGCTCTTACAATTTTTCTATAAATTTAAAACTTATTTCAAATGTTCTTTTATTTTCTTCCCAAAATATAAAGAATCATTGTGTACATGCCACTGGGTGGGAGAAAAGTTACCAACTGGCATAGCTTTCCTAAAACCTCAGAACACTACCAATACATCTAACAACTAACTATTCTTCTTGCTTGGTATATAGTATAGTCAGTTTTATTCTAAAACAAATGTTATTTCTATTCCCATCATCTTTAAGGCAGGTAGAAAATCTTCCTTTATCTACCTGATCAAGGGAATAGCCCACAGATAGCCAGATAGATGTCAGGCAGTAAAAGCTTTAGCTTCTGTGATTAAAACTTGAGCCATAGTGAGGCATGGTGGCACACACCTTTAACCCCAGCATCTAGGAAGCAAGAGACGTGGATCTTTGTGAAATCAAGGTGAGCCTGATCTACATAGTGAGTTTCAGGCAGAGACCCTACCTCAAAAATAGATATAGATAGATGACAGTTTGGATGGATGGATGGATGGATGGATGGATGGATGGATGGATGGATGGATGGACAGATAGATAGACAGACAGAAAGATGATAGACTGATACAGATAACAGATAGACAGACAGATAAAAACCTTGAGCTATTGATGAGCTATTGATGAAGACATCCAGGTATAAGAAGACATAGGCACCTCAAGTAGACTCTACTCCATTCTCTGTCTTCTCTTTCCTCACAAAAATGATTTGCTTTTATTTACTCTGCAAAATACTAAAATGTAGGCTACATGAATGCAGCACCTATTTATTCTGAGAGGCTAAGAACATCTGACATACAATAATCAGAGATTTAAGACATATCTAAGAAATGAAGACCCCATATAGAATGAACACTACACCAAAACACAGACCTTACCTTGCTTTAATGGCCATGGATTAGTTGAGAAAACTTATTAATGGTGATTAATAATTAATCAATTATAAAACAGACTATTACAGGCAACACTCTGGATCAGAAAAGAACTAGAACATACCAAGTCAGAAAAATCACTCACTACACATCAGAATTATGGGATGTAGTTGTAGCAGTACACGTCAAGGAAATCACAAACCTTACTCATATTAAAGAGAGAAAGAAAGGAAGAAAAATAATTACCCTTTTTTTTTTTGGTCTTTTTGAGACAGGGTCTCCCTGTAGCCCCAGCTGTCCTGGAACTCACTATGTAGACCAGGCCGGCCTTGAACTCAGAGATCCACCATGCCCTGCTCAAAATTTAAATATTTAAAGAAAATTATGTTTCAGACTATTCAAGAAGACATCTGTCAAATTTTAAAATATGTACGTCTTTTGATCCAGAAATTCTTCATTGGACAACTTATCACATACGCCAAAGTAATGCTTCATAAAAGTACAACATATTAGAATTTATGGCAGCACTGCTTTCCTGTAAGATGAGTGACTGGCTAAATTATTTGGGATTCCTGCACACCATGGACTATCATTTGACTATACAAAAGAGTCAATTAAAGTTGAAATATCTTGCAGGACTTCTACAAACTGAATTTTTTTAAAATATTTTATTGTTTTTATTTTATGTGTATGAGTGTCATGCCTGCATATAGATAAATGCAACTGTGTTGTGCAGTGTCCACAGAGGACAGAAGAGGCTGTCAGATCCCCTGGAACTGGAGTTATGGACAGTTATTAGCTGCCATGTGGGCGCTGGGATTTTAACTCAGGTCTTCTCCAAGAACAGTCAGTGTTCTTAACCACTGAGCCATCTCTCCAGCCCCTGAATTTTTTTTTTTTAATGTAGAGAACACTATGTATAACACAAACCTATTGGTAACAATGAAAAATTATAAGCATTTTAAAATCGGAAACAATAAATTCCAACCCCAATTTGAGTAGAAACTGACATCTTTATGGCCCTATTCCCAGCCAAGAGTGTCACTATGTTAGTAAGATCTTCAGAAATGACAAGGCAAGGCCGGAGAGAGGGCTCAGCAGCTAAGACTGTTTACTGCTCTTGCAAAGGACAGAGTTCAGGGCACCCAGGTCAGGAAGCTCACAATGGCCTATAACCCCAGCTCCAGGAGATTCCATGCCCTACACACACCACACACACACACAGGAGACCCTCCGCTCCACACACACACACACACACACCCACACACACACACACACACACACGCATGCGAATAATACGTCCTTTAGAAAAAGAAATTACAAACACTCCCTCTACAAAGATCACACATTTTGGGGTTTTTTTTTTTTTGGTCTTTTTGAGACAACGTCTCCCTGTAGCCCCAGCTGTATGAGGCTGGCCTTGAACTCTTAAAGATCTGCCTGCCTCTGCCTCAGTGTTGGGACTACAGGTGCACACCATCATGCCCGGCTACCGATAGACTCATTATTTACTAGACTCTGTATGCTAGAGTATCTTAAAATTATATTTTGTATTTTATGTGACTGGTTGTTGGTTTTATTAAGCTGAATTTTGCTAATTTCCTAGTTCTTATAATAGCCTTTAGACTTCCTTAGGTTTTCTATACACATAGTATGACCTTTAAATAGTTTTGCTGCTGTCTGATTTTCCATTCTAAACCTTACCCCTTTGTTATTCCGTCTTCTTTCCTGCAGGGGCTGAGATTTCCACCGTCACCCTGCCACCCTGAGTGGAAACTGACACCAAGTATCACTGCTTTGTTCTGATTTGAAACAAATGTTCTACACTACCCTTCAGTACAGTGAATGCAAGTCTATCAAGTCAAGAACTTCTCTTCCATTCGCAGCTGGCTACACATTTGTAGAAGCACTGAATTTTGAATGTTTATCAAAGGTTTGTTTATGAGTTTTTGTTTTTTTCTTTCAGTCGCTATTAGTTCTACTGCTTCTCTTGGGACAGACAGCCTGCCATAGGATCTGAATGCTCCCACTCCTGTGTTTGCCAAACTGCAAGACCTAACCACCCACTGCTGCTAAGTAGTTCTTACAGCTGGTTAGAGACTAGGCCAAGGTGACTGCAACATGACTGCTGAATGAAAAGCTACTCACTCAGAGAAAAGGTTGGCTTGCTCCTTGCTTGCTAGCAAAGGTATTAGCTCTTGATCCTTGGTTCCTTAGCATAGTGCAGCCTACTGCATAGCAAGCATCTCTGCCTATTACATCACCCTCTGAGATCTGGAGCAGACAAACTGGCACTCCACACTAACACACCTGTGGACTAATGTACTGAGAAGAACTGACTTGCTTGGAGTCACTGGGTTTTACTGTCAAACACCTCTGGGGGTGTGGCAGTTGATTTTCATCAATTCTCCATAAGACTGGCATTCTTTTCCCCTCCCAGTTCATAATGATCTCTAAAGGACCTTCTGTTAGTCTGATTTTCATTACTATGATAAATACCTCAAAGGAAGCAACTTAAGGAAAGCAAGATTGATTCTGGCTCACAGTTACAGAGGTGTTAAGTACAGGGATAAGATACCTTCAAGGATATACAGGCAGTAAGCTACTTCCTCCAGCTAAGCCCACTTAAAGTTTCTAGCACCTCCCCAAATAGCACACCAACTAGGAAACAAGATTTCTATGTTTTAAGGACTTATTTTATTTGATTATGTGTACATGAGTGCAAGCATCTGCAGAGGTCAGAAGAGGGCACTGGATCCCCTAGAGTTGGAGTTACAGGTGGTTAGGAGCTGCCTAATGTGGGTGCTAGGATCTGAACCCGGGTCCTCTATAAGTGTAGCAAGTGCTTAGTATTTGAGCCATCTCTTCTGCCCTAGGAACCAAGCTTTCAACACATGAATCTATGAGGGCCATTTCAAATTTGAACCACAGCACTGCATCTTAGCCCAGAAAGGACTCATGTCTATACCATAATAAAAAATGTATTCAGGCCATCACCAAGAGTTCCCATGGTCTTAACAGTTCCAGCACTGTTCAAAGTCTAAGAGCAAAGTATCTCCTGAGACTCACAGCAAACTCTTAGCTAGGAACCCTTGTAAAATTTCAAAAGCAGGTTACAAACATCCAACATACAATGTGTTACAGGACTTTTCCTTCCTTTTCCCAAAGAAGGCACCGATGACAAACAAAAAAGAGTTAATTTGGGATTTGAATTGCTTGTAATATGGGTGACTCAAAGACCACTGCATCACTCATACACATGAACACCAACTCACAGAAATTGCATCCCTGAAGCTCCTGCACACACCTGTTGGGGACAGCTGAGCAGGGAATCTCTTCTCTAGCCAGTATTAACTACTTTTTGTTTTGTTCGCATTTTGTATTTACTTTTTGTGATTTTCATACAATATATTGTAACGGCATTTGGATCTGCTCCCTGCCACCTTCTCCCACTATACCCCACCCAATTTAATGAACTCTCTTTTAATGAACTCTTTCTATAAATATAAAATGGCCCATAGAGTATGAATTGTGTCCCCCAATACTTTCATGATAAAGGGTCTTGTGAACCTTGCAACTATCTGAGCTTCTCAGGCCTTTTAACTTTCATTAATTTCCTGGTCTCAAACGCTTCCGCTTCCCTCCTCCCTCTTCCCCTCCCTCAAGGAAGGGAGTGTCTCAATGCGGAGGAAACAGCTACACAACAAAGTGAAGACACACATTCCAAAAGAAGGACTAGGAAAAGAGTAAGCATTAAACCCTGAAGTTTCATGACCAGCATCTTCAAATACACAGTATCGTGATGTGAACGCCAAAGAGCTTAGGCAGCCCTGCCCAAAGCCTTGCCCACTGCGGCCCACAAGCCCTCTCTCCTGGGCTTCCTGCAGCTATCCTCTGCAAATGTTTCACATTCCCACATCTCCAGCCTCCTTAGATAGGGACTACGGTCAGGGCTTCCCACCTCACGCTCTGAGGGCCTTTTGCAGGCACTCTGACCCTGCCACACACTGCCTGCTCCTCTGTGATTTCCTCTGAAATTTTTGTGGAAACCTCTACAGCACTCTAATTTTTCCACTTTGCCTATGACATGGATGACACCAAGATCTGCTGCCAGCTTACACTGTAGCTGCATCCCCTGCATACCTACAGCAGCGGGAAAAACAGGGATGAGGGAGGAATAGCCAATTCCTGAGATGCTCTCAAGCCATCTTCCTAACTATGCAAAGTATTTGCTTGAAAAAAGTGCTAGAGAGGGAGCCCAGGGCTGCGGGCACACGAAGAAAGCACTCTTCTACTCAGCTGTAGCCCCAGCCCTTGGGTTTTTTAAAGTGTTTTATTGATTCGAGAATTTCATACAATGTATTTTGAGTATACTCAGAACCCTTCCCCCAACTTCATGTCCTCTATCATTGCCTTTTTCTTCAGTATTTCTAAAAGGTCTATGAAGTCTGATCTGTATCCTAAACGCTCCTGGGCCCTTGGATTCTTTTAAGGGCCCAGATCTTCAGCAGCTGCACTTTGCTTGGTCTCAAGTTCATAGGCATTTGTTTTCTGGGCAAGCTACAAGTTTTCTTAAACCTTTCCACTGTGATTTTTGCTCATAATTATCACTATAAGAGGCCTGGCTATGCCAGGCATGGTGGTGGACGCCTTTAGGCCCAGGACTCAGGAGACACAGGCAGGCGGATCTCTGTGAGTTCAAGGCCACCCTGGTCTACATAGTTCGAGGCCATCTGGGGCTACAAGGAGACCCTGTCTCAAAAAAGACTGAAAAAAAAAAAAAAAGAGGACAAGCTATAAGAGATCTGCAATAAGCATGCTATAGCCTAAATACTAAGCTGCCTTAATTTTTTTTTTAATATGTATGAGTGTATTGCTTACATGTATGTGAATACAACCAGGTTGTGCAATGCCCATGGAGGACAGAAGAGGCCATCAGATCCCCTGGAACTGGAGTTACGGACAGTTGTTAGCTGCCATGTGGGTGCTGGGATTCAAACCCAGGTCTTCTGCAAGAAAAGCCGGTGTTCCCAACCAGCCATCTCTCCAGTCGCGGAATATTTTCAAGCAGATTTGTTCACCTATTGTCTTGAAATTCAGCTCCTATGATCTCGCCAAATAGCCAAGATGTAGACAAACTCTTCACCACAGCATAGCATGCATGGCTTCTAGTCCAGTGGATTGATTTTCTGTTGCTGGGATACAATACCATGACCCAAAGCAGCTTTTTGGCTTACTATTCCGAAGGGGGGGGTCCATACTGGTGGGGGAGGGAGGATGATAGCAGGTAGCTGGAGCAGGAAACCTAGAGATTCCATCTCTACCTACACAGGAAGCAGGGAAAGCTAACTGGAAGTAGGGTGAGGCTATGAACTCTGAATGCCCACCCCAAGTGTCCAGCTTCCTTCAGCAAGGCCATACCTCCTAACCCCAGCAGCACCACCAACTGGGAACAAGCAGAAGCCCATGGGAGACATTTCTCATTCAAAATGCTGCCCCCAGGGAGAGGTGAAGCCCAGTGAGCCTTTGCCCCCATTTTTATCAGTGCTCTGCCCAGAGTCACCCACTAAGTTCCGCTTGCACAATTTTAAGGTTTTTCTAGTATGCTACTACAAGTGTTTCTAGATTCCTCACATAAAGCCTTAGGAACTACACAGTCACAGCAAGGATGCACTCTGGGCACCAAGTTGTCAGTGAGATTTTCACCACTGTCAGAAATAGTTAAGAAAACAACTTCACAGATGATTTATTCTGGGTCATAATTTCAGAGATGCTGGTCCATGGCTGGCTCGCTCTTGGCTGTGGGCCTGAGGCAAAGAGAATCATCACAGAGGTGGGAAATGTGTAGAAGACCCACCTCATGTAGCTAGCTACCAAGGCCAAAGTGACCTACGTCCTCCAGCTAAGCTCCACCTCTTCAAAGCTTTTAGCACCTCTCCAAACAGCACTAACCAACCAGAAACCAAGGTGTCACAGCAGTCCGTTACAGACTTCCTGTGATAATCGATAATTGCTGTGGGATCATTTTAAACAATTAGAGATTCTGAAATATGTCTATTTATGCCCTCTATTCTATCAGATGCCATCTGTAAGCAATCAAAGTTAACAATTTTTCAGGCTCTTCAAATTCTTTGCCTACCAGAACTTAATAAACAAAAGAAAACACGTGGGACCAGTAAGGTGTCTCAGTGGGGAAAGGCCCTTGGGCTATGCCTGAGTTCAATCTCCAGAACCAACATAGTCAAAGGAGAGAAACATCTCCCACAAGTTATTCTCTGACCTCCACATGCATGTCATGTGCACACCCTGCTATATACACACACAAACAAACAGATAAATAATGTAAGAAAAATACATAAATAAAACACCTAAGAGAATACCTTATAATAGAAGACACTTTGTAAGGTTTGGAGTATTTTCAAAAGACTATTTCTAGAAAAGTAAAGAATGTTTTAGTTTGTAATTAAGCAAAATTATACCTCATAATCCATACAACATATTAAGAATAATTTAATAATCAATTTGTAAGAATATTCTGATTTATTTAAAAATATTTTTTCAATTATGCATTCAAAATTATGTGTATGTACATGTGTCTGTGTGCACATTAGCACAAGTGCCTCAGAGGTAGGAAGAGGGAGTTGGGTCCCCTAGAGCTGGAGTCACGGGTAAGTGTGAGCTGCCCAGTCTGGGTTCTGGAAAGTGAAATCAGGTCCTCTGTAAGAGCAGTACATGTTCTAAACCACTAAGCGGACTCCAGCCCCTAAAATATATATTCATTATTAATTACAAGATGCCAACTGATGTAGAGCACTAGCTGTATCACAGTCTCTAAGAAAATATAATGCTTGCTGTTTTCAAATTTTTAGATACTATGTATCTATTCAATACTAGATTCCCACATCATGCACCTCAGGAGTCAAGTGTGAAAGCTCTTACTGTTTTTAACTTTTTACCTATACACAGGCTGTCGGCTTGCAGAATGATCATCTCTTGTCCATCTATAGCCAGATTCATCCTGCAACACAAAAAATCTGATTCAGATATTTGTTACATTATTTTAAACAGCCTCTAACAGTCAAAACACAATGAGGGCAAAAATACTTTTCTAGGTATTTCTAAGCTTCCAAGACAAAATAAATGATACAAGTCATCCATTCAACTAAAGAAGATGGAGAACTTGTGGAAACATTTATCTGTATTAAAAATCAAATGAATACACACACACACACACACACACCAATATTTCCTTGGTATAGCACACAGACTTGCTGCCTTAATACAAGCTCCCACATCACAACACTTACTGGTATCTGAGGACAGGGCTACATGGAATCAATGGGTGCCTTTCTCAACCCTGTCATCATCCAAGTTTTTTGACCAAGGTTCAAATTCAAGCTCAACAAAGAACTTAGTATTTTTTCATTTTCCCCATTTTCTCATTTATCACTCATTCAAGATGTAATTAGAAGTAACCAAATAAGAGCTATCACTTGATGATAAGCTATATTAATTAGTAATACGGGCCACTAAATTTAAAACTAATCAAACGAAGCACATTTTTCGCAAAGCGACAACCAATCACAAGTTGGGTGTGGTGGTGCATGTTTTTTTATTTGTTTGTTTTTATGTCCCGTCTCCCCCCTTCACCACCTACCCAGTGGTGCATGTTTTTAATCCAGCACTCAGGAAGGAGAGGCAAGTGGATCTCTATGAGTTCCAGGCCAGTCTGGTCTACATAACAAGTTACTTAGCCAAGACTACATTAAAAAATTTTTTAAATTACACACACACACACACACACACACACACACACACACACACACACACACTGTAATCCATACCCAGTTACCTTGAAACGACACATAGAACACAACACACAAATTATTTAGAGAAACTGATCCAGCTAAAACATCTTTCATTCTCCTCTCTAATATCACACACCCTACACTTCTGCAAACACAATGTATCTGTATTTTCCTTCTTGGTGTTAAATATGAAAAAGAAAACAAAAATAGCTATAATAAAATAATAGATCCAGTAATTGTTTATGTAAGTGAATTCAAGATAAAAATTAGTATCAAGGAGCTGGAGAGATGGCTCAGTGGTTAAAAGCACTGACTGCTCTTGCAGAGAACCTGGGTTTGATTCCCAGCACCCACATGGTGGCTAACAACTGTCTGTAACTCCAGTTCCAGATGATTCAACGCCTTCTTCTGATCTCCATGGGCATTGTACAACATGGGTGCACCTATATAAAATGCAGCAATACACTTATACACATTAAATAATTTTTTTTTAAATCCAGCATAAAACTGGGAAAATAAGCAGCAGACCCCAATCTTAGCCAAAGAACTATTGGCAGCTGATTACTGCCAGATGAGAGAGTGATCTTCATTAAGGAAGAGACTCTAGATAGGATGACTAGACCCCAGTGGATAAACTTCTACTGTGGGACCTCTAGGTACACTAACTTGATTCAATAGGCCTTAGTATATATGACTGAAGACATGAAATCCAGTGGGGAGGTATAAAGTGGATTAAGATGCAAGAGTGCAGATAAGGGAGGGGATTTAAACATTATGATGTTCTGTATAAAAAATGCAAAAAAATTCAGAAAAAAATATGCATTAAGGGCTAGAAAGATGGCTCAGCAGTTAAGAGCACTGGCTGCTCTTGCTGAGGACCCAGGTTCAATTCCAACCAACCACATAGTGGCTAACAACTAACCATAACTCCAGTTCCGGGAGATCCAACACCCTCTTCTGACCTCCTTGGGCATTACACAACGTGAGTGCACTTACATACATGCAGGCAACACACTCATATAGGGAAAAAAAATTTTTTTTTTAATTTTTTTTTCTGTCTTTTTGAGACAGGGTCTCCCTGTAGCCCCAGCTGGCCTGGAACTCACTATGTAGACCAGGCTGGCATCGAACTCACAGAGATCTGCCTGCCTTTGCCTCCTGAGTGCTGGGATTAAAGGTGTGTGCTACCACGCCCGGCCTGAAAATAATTTTTTTTTTAAAAAATACATTAAAAAAACAGTAATATGAGTAAGAAGGCTATGTCACTTTGAACTTTAGGGGTAAAAACAAGAAGCCAATGAAGAGACTCATCCCACTTAAGAGCTTACTACTAGAAAAGAGTAAAAGAACTGTACTCTCACAGACACCCACTACCTCAGTAAAGTACTTACCTTCATTTCTTCAATGGCCAACATGAGGTCAAATCTTAGTGTTAAAATATGTACTGTTACTTACCATATTATATATTATAGGCAAGGAAGAAAATGATCTTAAAAAAGTTTATTATAAATTTACAACCTAGGACAGAGCTATTGCATCAAACACTTTCAACCAAAGTAATAAAATATCGTAACTTTAAATACCTACTTCTAGATTATCAAGAGAAAAACATTGTAACAGTAAAAGAGCTAGCACTTTTAAAAATATTTTATGTATTATTTTTATTTTATGTGTATGAGTGTATTGCCTGCATGTAGGTAAGTGCACCCGTGTAGTGCAATGCCACAGAGGTCAGAAGAGGTTGTCCAATCCCCTGGAACTGGAGTTATGGACAGTTGTTAAATGCCATGTGGTTGCTGGGATTCAAACCCAGGTCTTCTGCAAGAACAACCAGTGGTCTTAACTGCTGAGCCATCTCTCCAGCCTCAAGAGCTAGCATTTTTAAAGTGCTTTTTATCTGAAAGAGTGATTTCTAATCTCAATTAGCCAAAAGAGCTTTAGAAATCTAATGATAATGAGACAACTTAAACCACCTCATATACAGCATTTTTCACGATAAAAATAAACTGTAAATAGGCACATACAGTGACAGGTGGAAACCACCTGCTTATCACTTAAGTATCAAGGTGATAGATCGTATGATTCTGTACAACTCTGCTCAGACTGTATGCTGGGTGTATAGCTCATTAGTAATTACCTACCATGTGCTAGGCCCTGGACTTGCTACTCGGACCCACAAAAACGAAAGGTTGGTTGGAATTAATGTCACTTAGAGCTAACTAGGGTTAGCACTCTTGACTTGTAGTTGCCATTTGACAGCTAAAGCTGGCACTCGGCAGAACGCCTCGTTGGAATGGTGCCAAGCCCTGACAGCCTAGCACTCCAGCACTTGAGAGGCTGAAGGAAGAAGACTGCAAGTTCCAAGTGAGCCTGAGCTACATAGTGAAACCCTATCTCAAAGCAAATAAATAAAACCAAATGAAAGGACCAAAAACAAAACAGAACACAAGCAGTGGGCATTTATTCAACTATTTATAAGGCCTGTGCATAAATTTTAGTTACATGAATTTTAAACTTATAAGAAATAATAATTAGTACGGGGAAATTTACATACTCCTCTGTGAGATGGACCACTTCTTCGATCATGAGAAAAACTGCGGCCCTCGCCATAGTCTCGGTAATCAACATGACTGTAATATCTACTGTAGCTTCCTTCATCAGGTCTTTCTAGCAGTGGTGGCCTCTTTTCTAGCAGTGGTGGCCTCTTTTCTAGCAGTGGTGGTCTCTTTGGCACAATATTAACTAGTCTATGGTAGCCATCCTAAAACAGACAAAAAGAAATATAGAAAAAAATCACTAATTTCTCTACTTGGTTGTGGAAATGTTTCTTACAAGCACAGGAGCTCTTTTCCATAATTAAACCAAATAAATGTATAAAGAAATAAAAATGTATTAGTGAAATAACGTGAATAAAACTAATAGTAACATCTTCACACAGATCAGAATAAAAATTACTCAATGAAGAAAGCCAAGCATTCAAAACAATACACAGCAATGCGAAATGACAATCATAAGTAAAAGAAAAATGTCATTTTACTAAAACATAAACTTTACACAGTAAGAATGATACAGCAGGTCTATCCCTAATTTTCTAAGCTTAGAAATAAAACCATGGAAGACAGCACACCTATCTGTTCTATTATGTTTGAAGTGTTCTATTTAGAAAAAAAAACAAACTTTTGCCCATAAGCAACAACAAACAGGAAAATGATAGCGGCTAGAATGACCAAAAGGAAACAGCTTGCTCTTTTTTTCCAGAAGCTCAGAAGAAAAAGATTTTCTTTAGCTTTACAGGTTTGGACACAAAATAAAAGCTGACATAAAATTAAAACTGGTATACAAAGTAATATACGCATGATGATTTAAATTTTTTAGCAGGTACTGGAGAGAAGGCTAAGCAGCTAAGAGCACTTGCTGCTCTTGTAGGGGTCCACAGTTCAATTCCCAGCCCACACATCAGGCAGCTCAAAACTAACACCAGCTCCAGAGGATGGCACCTGCACACATATGTACATACCTAAACTCACACACACACACACACACACACACACACACACACACACACGTAATTAAAATCAATACATACAAACCTTTTTTAAAGAACTTAACAACTGATTGGAGGTTTCTGTATGAGGGTAGGACTTGAGGGTTAGATAGAAGACAGAGTCTGTCTTATGTTAATAGCTAATGTGAAATAAAATGATCACAATAAGGAGAGAGCTACAGATCATATGTCCAAAATCTGACCTAGTGCATTCAAGGAACAACCAACTAGCTATGAATCTATACAGCTTTATTTTCCCCCTTTGAGACAGGCTCTTGCTAGGTAACCCAAGGCGGTCTCTAATTCATAATCCTTTTTTATTGTTTTGTTTTGTTGTTTGATTTTTTTAAACTTTTTTTTTATTTATGTGTATGAGTGTACTGCCTCCTGCATGTATATAAGTGTACCCATGTTGTACAATCCCTTAGAGATCAGAAGAGGGCGTTGGATCCCCTGGAACTGGAGTTACCAACAGTTGCTACCAACCATGTGGGTGCTGGGAACCAAACCTGGGTCCTCTGTAAGAGCAGCCAATGCTCTTAAAAAATGAACCACCTCCCCAGCCCATTGTTTGATTTTTTGAAGACAGGGTCTCTCATTCTGTAGCTCAGGCTGGGCTGGAATCCACAATAACCCTCCTGCCTTGGCCTCCAGAATGCTGGAAATACAGGTGGTACTTTCATACATGCAATAAATTAATGAGGTAATAATTATGTCTTAACTTGCTATTATTCTAATTTAAGTATCTCCATTATGAAAGATATCTTCATTTTGGTAAATAAATGCATCAAGCAAAGTTTGGGTAATTTGATTACGGTCAACTATGTTAAACTTTCCACACAAATATTATCTCATAATTAACTGGACACAAATTATATGGATTAGCATGCTTCCTTAAAGACATTTCTTAATCAAGGCTTGGTGGCGCACGCCTTTAATCCCAGCACTCAGAAGGCAGAGGCAGGGGATCTCCCTGCTCAACAAACAAACAAAAATAAATAGAATAAAACAAAAACAAAAGACATATTTCTTAAGACTGGGGTGCCAAACAATTGTACAACAGGCGATTAGCTTTCGTAAGACCCTGGGTTAAATCCTCAGAACCAAAACCAAACCCAACCCAAGAATTTTCCAATCATCATTAAATATACATGAACTTATTTCAATACAAAACATTGTTTTTTACATTTTATTTATTTTGAGTATGTGATAGGGATTCACACACATCCCACAGCATGTATGTGGAGGTCGGGGAACAATTTTAGGAAATCAGTTCTCTCCTTCCACCATGAGGATGCCAGAGATCAAATTTAGGTCCGGCTTGACAGCAAGTGCCTTTACCTGCTTAGTCATCTTGCAGGCCATAAAAATATTTTATTTGAAACTAAAATGTTATCATACAAGTGTCTTCCTTAAGCAGCTTTATCATTGAGACACACATATGGAAATACTTATTTACATTGGAACACGAATCATGGATTTACTTCAAAATTACCAGCAAGAGAGTAAAGTAGTAGAGACAGGACAACACTCAACTGACCAAAAGTGGAGAGCTGCTACTTTAATGACCTGACCTTCAGGAGTTGCTTCTCTCGTCTTTTTACGTATTTGATTTTGTCTTCCTTATAAAAACTCAAAACCAAGCCAGGGATGGTTGTATGTATGTAATCCCAGCAGTAGAAAAGATGAGACAGGAGGATGGAAAGTTCAAGGCCAGCCTAGACTATACAAGATCCTGTCTCAAAAAAAAAGGGAAAAGAAATTATTGTAGTACAAGATCTTAAGGTCAAGTCCAACCTGAGCTACATAGCAAACCCTTGTCTCAAAAACCAAAACGAGGGTCTGGAGGGATAGCCCACTGGCTATGAGCACTTGCTGAACTTCCAGAGAACTTCCCAAATTTGCGTCTCAGCACCCACCCTGCAGATACTCCTGTCATTAACTCCAATTTCAGGACTCATGCCCTCTTCTGGCCTCTGCAGGCACTGCATGCATATAATGCAGTTACAGACATGCAGATAAAACACACAAAATAAAAATAAAATCTTTTTTGTAAAAAGAAAAGAGGGCTGAAGAAATGGCTCTAAGTTAAGAACACCAGCTATTCTTGCACAAGACCCAGGTTCAGTTCCCAGCATCCACATGGCAGCCAACAACCATCCTTAACTCTAATACCAGGAGATTCAATGCCCTTTTCTGGCCTCCAAGGGCACCACAAACACATGGTGCCCTTACACACATTCAGGCAAAACACTCATATACATAAATAAATGAAAAAAAAAAAAAACTGCAAAGAAAAAACAAAAAAACTAAGT
>NW_008348201.1:427771-429159 GCF_000622305.1 Nannospalax galili | reverse complement strand
TGGTGCCCTTACACACATTCAGGCAAAACACTCATATAAATAAATAAATGAAAAAAAAAAAAAACTGCAAAGAAAAAACAAAAAAACTAAGTCACTAACTCCTGGCAAAATACCAGAAACCTTATTGGTCTTTCTGACCAGTCCTAGAAAAGCACTTAGCACACATGTGCACCACAGATAAAATATATGTTCTATTTTGCTAGCTCAACTTTAGTTTACTTTTAGCAGCAAATGTTTAATTACCAGCAGGTAAGGAAACTATACAAACCACATCACTAAAACGTTCACATTACCCAGGATAGAAGCTGCTTTCATAATCCCTGTATTTTGCTGACACTCACTGAGTGTTCAGTGACATACCAGTGTCCCTGGGTCATTCCAATGGTTTGGAGGCAGGTGATCCGTCAAAATACTGTTAAACCAATCTTACCTTCCAGGCATATCATGAAATGTCATCAAGAAGTTACTGTGCCTCTTCTGGAAATGGTGACAACATAAAGGATACTAAGTCCTTACAATTCTGGCAGCCAAGAAAATAAACCACTCCTAGAGTAGCTGTATACAGGGCAGCATTACTAAATTAAAACTGGCACTCAAAAGTATTACATAGCTAATTTCCTCCAAGATAAAATCATCCATCTGGAGGGAAGCTGAGAAGAACAACAAAATGTTCTAAACAACATCTGGTAAACAGCCGGGTGTCTGAAGGGAGGTAAACAACAGGATGTTTTAAGGGGAAGACAAATATTCTGTTCTACAGGGAAGCTCATTAAGCTCAGGAAGTAAACAACTCAATAACTTCAGAGTCCCTGAAATTGACCAGGCTCACTAGGCTGCTCACTAGGCTGCTCACTAGGCCACTCACTAGGCCCTTCCTTCCTCAAGCATGTATTAACCCTAAGAGCTGCTTAGACTGATTCAGATAAAACAAGCTCCCTGGAAGAAGCAGAGGCCAACTGCCTGCCTAGAGAGACACCTTTCAACCTGCTGAGCTGCCTGCCAAGTTGTGGGTTCTAAGCTTCCTGCTTTCAGGAGCTAGTACTTCTGCAGGGGGCTTTGCAGATGCAGCTCTAAGTCATTTCTGCTACTCGAAGTAACCCTCACCCATACTCCAGCAAATAACCCCAAGAAAATCATTGGTTCACTTTTCATTTGCTGTTGGCTCCTTGCCTAGGGTGACTAGACATCAGGAATACACAAGGAGGTAAAAGAACCACAAACCCCATGGCAGCAAGGCCTTGACTGACTCCAAAGCTTAAGGACCAATAGGATAGATGGATGCAAAAGAGCATGTTCAGGGAAATGGTAATCATCAAAACTGAATGGTAGGTACACAGATATTAACCATAAAGCCAATTTTGATGTATTTGAAATTCTTCAAGATACTG
>NW_008348201.1:377881-427687 GCF_000622305.1 Nannospalax galili | reverse complement strand
GGCCCTGAATTCAAACACTATAAAACGTAAAAATAAAATTTAAAAACATGACTCAAAAACAAGAGGAATTAAGCAATTAATGTGAAGATTTTAAGCAAGACTATTCAGGGACTATAAGTGGGAAACAGGATTATTTCAACCCTATAAGCAGTGTAAATGGAGTTATGTGTACCTGAACTACTGCAGTAAATAGACGACTTTCAAATCGTACAAAAGAATTTTTGGGATTACAGTTTGGTTCCATTCACATTTGAGACTATTTGGAACCCATATAAATCCCGTACAATCTCTACAAAGACTCAGATATTCACAAAATCAAGTTTTAAATTCAACAAAGACTTTGTTTTGATTGGCTGAACTCTCTTAAGAGAAATAATCAATGACAAGAATTTAAGAAATATCAAGGCAGGCCTGACGGTATGTACCTATAATCTCAGCACTCACACATGGTAGAAGGAGAGAATGGACTCCTGCAAGTTGTCCTCTGACTCCTACATGTGTACACACACACACACACACACACACACACACACACAGAGTAAAAAATTGAAAACTCTACCTTCATCAAAATTATTGAAGTACGGCATATTTACAAAACTAAACAAATCATTAACATACTACTAGATAAATTTTTACAAGGTAAACGCTGTAGTGACCTACTGCCCACATCAAGTCAATCAGCTTCCTAGCATAACAAATGTTTCTTGAACTCTCTCCTGGTCTCTACCTCCTCTACCCAATACTAATCAGGTTGCTGGCTACTTTGGCTTGTTTGGGAACTTTATATAAAAGGAACTCTGTGAGACATAATCTTATGTCTGGCTTCTGGTCAGTACTCTGTGTGTAGAGTTCATCTGTGCTGCTGCATCTAGCAGGCTGCTGAACAATTATTGAAACAGTTTATCCATTCTGCTTTAAACATTCAGGCTGCTGCCAGGGTGAAGCTCTTATGAACAATCCTACTTATAAGCATCCTGTACCTGCCATATGCCATAAGAATTTTTTTGTTTACACAGGGTCTCATTACCCAGCCCTGGCTGGCCACGAACTTACTATCAGGTCAGCCTCAATTTCACAGAGATCCACATGCCTCTTCCTCCCAAGTGCTGAGAAAAAAGGCATGCACACCACCCTGAAATGTAATTTTTTTTTTTTTTTTTTTTTTGAAGGAGGGTCTCCCGGTAGCCCCAGCTGTCCTGGAACTTACTATGTAGACCAGGCTGGCCTTGAACTCACAGAGATCCACCTGCCTCTGCCTCCCAAGTGCTGGGACAACAGGCATGCGCCACCACGCCTGGCTTCTGAAATATGATTTTTAAAATAAGAGTGGGTGATCTCTGCTTTATATAAGCCAAGGTTTTAAAACTTTAAATAAGGTATTTATTCAATCTGATGTCAGAAATACTAGCTGCACTTATATTTCTACTCTTACTGTTAAACACTCTTGTCCAATATCTAACTCAGTCCATTTGAATCAAATGTGAATATAAAATTACTTTTTCACAAGACATGGTGATACATGACTGTAAGTACCTTCCAGCACTTGGAAGGCTTTACACTCATCACTACTTTAAATATATAGTAATCAAACCCCTAGTTCCTGCTTCTTTACAACTTATTGCCACAGTATGAGTGTCTTTGTGTGGTAGAGCAGTTAATGCCTACTGCCTGGTGGGACAGCTTCAGGTCCCTGGGGATATGTCCTCTAAAGAGAATGTGGGCTCTGGCTCTCTCCAGCTCTCTCACTCTCTTTTGTTGGCTGGCGGGTCTCGCTGCTGGGGTGGGTCTCTCTGGCTCTCCGTGGCTGGGAGTGCAGGCTCTACAGATGGGTAGGTCCGCGGCAGCCGTGGTGAGTGCAAGCTCTGCAGGGGGCTGCAAGATGCCTGGCGGGTTCTGTGCCAAGCTGCAGGGGGCTCTGCGCCAAGCTGCAGGACGCTCCCTCTGTGCCCGCAGTCATTGGCCACCGGTCCGCGGGGGGCAGGGAGAGCAAAGCAGGGAGCGCAGAAGCGTCGCGTGAGTGTATGTTGACGGAGGGACAGCTCCCTCCGGGAAGACTGCTCACACGCTGGTCCCAGGCACAGTAAAACACAGCTCAGCTCCAGACAAATTCAGTGATACAGCTTCAGCCAAGTTCAGTAATACAGCTTCGATTTATTAGGGGGAAACTAGAGAATTTATAGTGTGGAGGCAGTAGCAAAAGCCTCAGCTGATAGGTGCTCCTAGGATGCTTTATTTACATGAGGCGGTGGGCTTCTATCAGGCTGTCAGACAATGCCTGATTATCACATAGAAAAACCTGGTAGTTTCTATGCCAGAGGTCATGTTTCCAGTAAGGCATCTGTGGCAGGCACTTCAAAGAGAGCCAGGAGGAGAGCAGGAGGCGCCCTGCTGAAAAAGGGGAGTCTCTCCATTATGTGCCAAGCCGGCTAGCAGCTATCCTGACATGGAGAGACTGCGACCCTAACAGCAGGGTTCCCCAATACTCTTTACCTCCCTCCCTCCCTCTCTCTCTCCCTCTCTCCCTCCCTCCCTCCCTCCCTCCATGAGGTGAGTGCTTTGGCTCTGGAACACTCCCATTATGACATGCTATCTCACCAAAAGCCCAATTCATTGTGGACTAAAACCTCCATAAGCCAAAATAACCTCCTCTTTGTAAGATGATCATCTCCGATGTGTGATACAGAAATGGAAAGCTAACGTGCCTATGAAGGAAGTACGTATTACAAAACACAAATCTGTTCTTGAGCTGGGTCTAGTAACTCATATCTATACCCAGAACCTGAGAAGCCAAGGCAGGAGGACTGCCCTGAGTTCAAGGACGACCTGGTCTAAATTGTGAATTCCAAGTCAGCCTGTGTCAAAAAGTGATGCCCAGTTTCAAAAAACAAAACAAAATAAAAAGCTGGGAGGTGGCATGTGCCTGTAATCCCAGCACTTAGAAGTAGAGGCAGGATGAGCAGGACTTGAAGTTCATCTTCAACTACTTAGTGAGTTTAAGGCCAGTCTGTGCCACATGTGAGCCTGTCTCAAAGAACTGAAAAAAAGATAAGTAAATAAGTAAATAAAATGTTTTTTCTATAATCGTAGTGATGCAAGGCCTAATGGCATATTTAAAACTATGGGCTTTTGAGGGCTGGAGAGATGGCTCAGCAGTTAAGAACACTAACTGTTCCTGTAGAAGACCCGAGTTCGAATCTCAGCCTCCACATGGCAGCTAACAACTGTCCAAAACTACAGTTCTAGGGGATCTGACAGCCTCTTCTGTCCTTTGTGGGCATTGTACAACATGGGTGCACTTACCTACATGCAGGTATAACACTCATACACATAAAATAAAAATAACAAAATATTAAAACTGTATCTTCCAAGGCTGGACTAGTTGGCTGGGAAGAGTAGCTGGTGAGGGTCCAGTGACCCTGCTTGGCACTCCTTTAATGAATGAGCACAACCGTCAACAAGCCCAACTGGAAGACAAAAGAGAAATGTGGAAGAACCCAATAGAGGGATGCTTTTGGAAGCCCTTGTCAAGAAACTCCAATGGACTCTCATATGAACATTTGAAAATTGCCATTCTTTCTCCCCTTAGAGACAATAGTTATGCAATTTGGGATTCTTTTAGGATAGACCCACTGAAGGGGTACTCCAATTGACTGACCCTACATCCTGTTCAGCATGGAAGAAGCCAGAGTGGTCTGCATCCAGATTCCCTATCCACAAGCTGGGTAACCTCTTCAGAGGATGGTGTGGTAAGAATAGGAAGTAGGAATTGGCTAGGCAGTTAGTATAAAAAGACCCCAAAGAAAAGTAGCCAGTTTCGTGGCTAAAAGTCACACTGTCCTTGGGCCTGTCAGCAACATACTCTGTTCCAAAGGCCAAAAATGTCAAGTATTTGGGAGCTTTTATTTAATCCTTAAAAGATTTTAGGGTTACCTCTTCAGAGGAGGGAATGTTGGAGGGGAGGGAGTGAGCATGGATTTGATCAAAACACCTTATATGCATGTATGAAATTCTCAAAGTTTTTCTAAAACTTAAAAAATAATTTTAAAAATTAAAACTATGGACTTTAATCCTTGTCTTCTGTGTTTCTGTCAGTAGAGTTCAGCTGACAAGTTTGTGGTTAGGACACTGGCACAGCTAGAAAGAATTGTGGTTACACCTATGGCATCTAGCTGAGGTGGGGACATCATACCTCTAGCCCCAGCCAGACAGCTGTGGTAAGCACCTGCAACTTCCTGCCCTTCTTTGGAAACTTTTAAACTATTCTAAAAAATGAAACTTTACTATGATACTTTTGAATATGTAATACTTATGAAATATGTGAACTTCCCTTAATCGGGGTCCAGACTTTACCGTTTGAGCCTCCTGGACCAGTTTGCAGCCAGAGAAAATACCTGCTTCCTGTAAATTCCCAATGTCCTGCCTGATTTTTCCCACAACAGTACTTATGTTCCAACCTCAGTGGCTTCAGCCAAGTATCATTTTGGAGCATGCCCGTAATCTCAGCACTCGATGGTAGAGGCAAGAGGATGAGGCAGGAACTCAGGCCAGCGCAGCTACACAAGATCCTTTCTCAGAACAAATGGGGGGTGGGGTGGTCCTCCTGAGAATGGATTCCTAGATTTTACCATGTAAGGAAAATAGATTGAGAACCTACACTGTATTTGACTACAATGTAGACATAACATGGATGGCAAGGGGACAGAGCCCTCTGAAGGGCCAAATATATGTTGAAAAGAAGAAGCTTAAAATTACCAATTAAAATAAGATTAAGTTTAGTGAGGGGAAAAAAAATGCACCTCGATTCTAGAGAAGAAGAACATAGGAATATAGGTTTATAAATTAGCAAAGTGTGACTGGGGAACAACTAACGGAAGTAAAGAAAAAGAAGAAAAATGAGCCTGAACTAGGTCTGGGTAGATTCTCTGCTCTCAAAAACAAAAGAGCAATCCAGGCTCCTCCTGCAAGAATACCCAAGCAGTCAGACACCATGAGGAAGGACGATTTGCCAGACGGAGCGTATCTACTCTGATTGTAAGCATACCAGTGACACAATGTCTCCTACCTGCTTACTGGTGTTGACAAAATTCCTTTTTGAGAGGAACAAAAAAGCCTGTTTCACATTTACACATACACACAAAGAAATGACATTAGATAAAAATGCCTGGTTGTTTAAGTTTTACTACAAAATGCTCATTCAATAAGGACTTCTGTCACTTGCAACCTGTCTTCCCCTACCCCTTTCTGAAGTGCTGGGGATCCAACCCAGGGCCTCATGCATGCTAGGCCAGTACTGTAGCAACTGAACTGTATCACAAGTCCCTCAGCTCCACTAACTAACCCTCTATGCCCATCAACACACTGAATTTCACTCACAACTTTTCCATCTTGGAAGCCCCATGCTCTAAACACCAACTGCTTATCTTTCCCTCACGTGGCCTTCGACCTCTCCCTCGCAGTCTCACGCCCTCTTCTTGAGGCCATCATAGTACATTACCTCAGTAACTGAGTCAGACTCTTCAGTAGCCTCCTCTGCTTGGGCCCAGCGCTCACCTTACAATCTTGAATAGATACACTCTGCTTTTCCCACTCCCCAACTGAGCCTACTCAAGAAAAAAGCACACACTTCTGCAGCTGCTGCCCAGCTGCTGCTATAAATTTCTACCAACAAGATATATTCTTGGTGGAGGGGAAAAAAAGACTTAAAATTCTTTTGAAAACTATCCCTTTTCCCATCCATATGTTATAGCTTTCTCACACTTAACCCCTATCAGTTTTTAATCTTTCTAGGTGAACTATAAAATAATTTTATCAAGTTAAAAATTTTAAAACCATTATGCTTTTGATTAGAAGCAAACTCTATAACCTGGAAAGAAATGACATGTGCTAATAATTATGTCTGCCCACTCTAAAATATAATGGGCTTTCTCTCTTTTTTTAAATCTTAAATCACCTTATATCAATCTCAACCTGACCTGTAATTCAGACTAATGACAACCCTGAAGATGGCACTGCTCAGCTAAGTGATTTGTAAGATTAAGTACCACACTGTCTACCAGCCCTGGTTAAACAGTCCTGTAACCCTAGTTACCTGGAAGGCTAAGGTAGGAGGCTCACAAGGGCAGGGCCTGCACAGGACAGATGGAACTCAAGATTAGTCTAGGCAACTTAGCAAGACTCTGTCTCAAAGTAAGAAACAAAACAAAACACTAGGCTGGAGCTCACCAGTAGAGTGAGTGCTAACCTCACAAACTAAAACAAAATCTTTATTCTAGAAATTTAAGTATAAAATATAATTCCTATTTAAATAAAATGTTACCAATTATTTTCTAACTTGCAAAGATAAAGTTGGCCTATTTTTCCACCATACTGAAAAACATCTACTATCTGAAGATGCTGTTAACAAGACAAACTTTGGTGCAGCATGTGATATCACACACTAAACTTACACTGGGGTGAGTCCGAGGAGGAAATCGCTCTCTTGGAAGTCGTTCGTAGTCATATCGTCCCTCAGACCACATTTCATCACTTGCACAAGCCACTACAGAGAAAGCAAAAATCATGGCTTTATGTTGTGAGTAAATAAGACAGTAAGAAGTAGATGACTGCCTTCCACATGTGTTTTCCACATCTTAAGGGAGCAGGGGTAACCACAGGGAAGGGTGAGTAATGCAATGCTTCTTCCAATTCTGAGGTTTTTTGGTTTTGTTTTGGTCTTTTTGAGACAGGGTCTCCTTGTAGCCCCAGCTGTCCTGGAACTCACTGTGTAGACCAGGCTGGCCTCGAATTCACAAATATCCGCCAGCCTCTGCCTCCGCCTCCCAAGTGCTGGGATTAAAGGCGTGCACCACCACGCCCAGCCATCTGAGGTATTTTTAAGGTGTGCCCTGCCTTCTGTCTTCAACACACTTGGGTTTTTTTGTTTTGTTTGTTTTTTGAGACAGGGTCTCCCTATAGCCACAGCTGGACTGGATTCACTAAGGAGACCAGGCTGGCCTCGAACACAGAGATCTGCCTGCCTCCCAAGTGCTAGGACTAAAGGTGTGCACCACCATGCCCTGCCCATCTTCAACAACACTTAAAGGGCCAATACAAATGTTCCCCCATATAGTTCTTCACTGTCACATTAAAACAAAACAGAAAAGGTATCATTTAATAGTCTGCAAATCAGACTGCCAAAGCTACTTGACCTGCCGATGACTGATCTGTGTTAAGAGTGTTTTGTTTTCTGCAATCTTAGAACCTCATCTCTATGTTTAATGTAGAAAAAGATATAAAGGTGCAAAAACATACATAACACACACTGAAGTAACCTTAACTACAGAAATAAGACAATCATAATCTTATTTATCTGTACCTCATGTGTATGAGCATTTTGCCTGGATGTATTTAAGTGTATCACATGCAAACAATGCCCACAGAGGCCAGAAGGCATCAGATCTCCTGGAACTACAGTTACAATTGTTTGTAAGCCACCATGTTGATGCGGAAAACCCAACCTGGGTGCTCTGTAAGAGCAGCAAGTGTTTTTAACCACTGAGCCATCTCTCCAGCTCCTTGATTTTATTTGTAATGATACAAGTTTATTCTAGTGTAAAAACATTTGTAAATTTTAAAATTAAAATGAAAGTTTTATCACTATTCAATTTGGAGAGGAGAGGATATCTTCTTTCTAAAAGAAATGATTCCTCCATTGTAAGCTTACAATCTGGGCAGTGGGTGAACGGGGCACATTAGAGTCCAAGGGCACACAGCTTCAAGGGCAGATGAAAAGTAAAACTGAACAGGCAGGAGGCAGGATAGGCAAAGAGAGTAGATGACAGGTGGAAAAGAGGCCACTTAGAGCAGCCACAGATGGAGCTGCCGTAGCTTTTCTGTGAAAGACTAAGAACTTGGGGCCTTGCCTGTTGAGAGCTGAGCAAATGCTTATCTCTTAGGAGAATTTACTAGATATTTATGGCCATTTTTAGCTATAAAATCAAGAACATTGTCTTTATACATTTTTTTAAATCTATGTTGATTTTATGGATGCAAGTGTTTTGCCTAAGGTATGTAGCACCACGTGTACAATGCCCAAAGAGGCAAGAAGAGGGCATCGATCCCCTGGAACTGAAGTTATAGACAGGTGTTAGCAGTCATATGGGTGCTGGAACCCAACCTGGGTCTGCAAGATCAGCTCTTAACCACTGAGCCATCTCACCAGTCCAACCGAAAAGACTGACTTTAAAATACTTCTGTTTAAAAATCACGCCAGGTGTGGTGGTGCACGCCTGTAACCCCAGCACTTGGGAGGCAGAGGCAGGTGGATTTCTGTGAGTTCAAGGCCAGCCTGGTCTACATAGTGAGTTCCAGGCCAGCTGGGGCTGCAGGGAGAGCCTGTCTCAAAAAGACCAAAAAAAAAAAAAATTAGCATTCTCTGACTAAACATCCCTACAGTCTTGTATTTGGCAGAAAGTGATCACGTGTTCTAAATAATTGAGAATTCAGGCAACAATATTTTTGGTGTCTTGGTTGACTTTGTTTTTTTTTAATGTTTATTATTTTATTTTATGTGTATGTATGTATTGCCTGCATGTAGGTAAGTGCACCCATGCCATGCAAGGCCCACGGAGGTCAGAAGCCGACTGCAAACACCTGCGAATGCACCTACCTACTCAGGCACCCGGTGAGTTTCCCTTTCCTCTCCTATGTGCAAGAATTTGCAACGAAGTTTCAAAACATGTAAACCCTTTACTCATACTACCCTAATGGTAGAGATACCATCCTACATTCCACGTGGAAACTAGAAGCTCTCAAAACTGAAATTCACGGGTTAAATGAGGCTGGAGTCCGACTCAGTCCCTTCCGAACTCTGAAGTCCCAGCCCTTTTCCAACTATGACACTATCACAAAGGGAGCAAGCAAGCCCTAAGAGAACAGATTCAAGGGCATTAAATGACAACAAAGTAAAATTCCAGACAAGGCTTTTAGGCCTGGGAATGGGGGAGGGGGGAGGAATCACTCTAGAAGGTGAACTTGGCAGCATACAAAATGAACTTGGGGGAGACACAACACACAGGACTCTAATCCCATTACTCAGGAGGCAGAGGCAGGCAGACAGATCTCTGAGTTTGAGGACAGCCTGGTCTACATAGTGTGTTTCAGGTCAGCCAGGGCTACATGGTAAGACCCTATCTCAAAAAACAAAAGAAAAGAAAAGACTGGGTTAGAGGAGGAGGCCAGAAGGTGGAGGCAAGGAAACCACGGCCTGCTCCCACAGTCAACTACGCAAACTGAAGACTGGGGCAGGGGTGGTACTTTGACACACAGCTTCGTTATGTGGCCCTGGCTGGCCCAGAAGTCACTAGTAGACTAGGCTGGCCTCCAACTCCCACCACAATTCAGCACCTTTAAAGCACTTCACTCTTAACTAGCTTCACGAGCCACTCTACTAATACTGCTTTTGAGCCAGGTGTAGTAGTGTGGGCCTATAACCCAAGAGAAGCAGGACCTTGTAAGTTCAAGGCCAGCCAAGTCTGCATACCCAGTTTAAGCAGCCAGGGCTGTGGAGAGCAAGACCTTGTCTCAAGAAACACACAGAAAGAAAAGCCCCAAGGCGTCTTAGTTGAGACTGGAATGGTGGTTACCAGAAGCCAAGGGGCCAAGGGAAAAGGGAAGCCTAGAGAAGTTAGCCGGGGAGGGGCAGGAAGTCTGATGTTCTGTATAGTACAGTGACTACTGACAATAATGTCCTATCGACTTCAAAAATCTAGAATTTTAAGTTTGTACCATAAAGAAGTCATATTTGAAGAAACAAATGTTTACCTATTGAAACACTGCATAATTTAAGTTTTTAAGTATTACTCCACTAATACATACAATTTCTACTTACTTGTTTTTACTTTTATGTCTATGAGTATATTGCCTGCATGTGTGTAAGTACACCCTTGTCATGGAATGCCAGAGGTGGTCAGAAGAGGGTGTCAGATCCCCTGAAACTGGAGTTACAGTTGTTAGCTGCCATATGGATGCTCAGAATTGAACCCAGGTCCTCTGCAGGAGAAGTGAGAACTCTTAACCAGTGAACCATCTCTCCAGCCCGCCGCCCCAAGCCCATTTTTATGTTTTTAGGCATCATTTAAAAATACCCAGTGAGCCGGGCATGGTAGTGTAGGCCTTTCATCCCAGCAGTCTGAAGGCAGAGGTAGGTGGATCTCTGAGATCCAGACCAGCCTGGTCTACAGAACAAGTTCCAGGCCAACTGGGACTCCAGGGAGTCCCTGTCCCAAAAAATGCAAAACACAACAAAAATCAGTGAATGAAAAGTCCCAGGAAGGAACTGCACTTTACAGTGAATCTTCTGATTCAAAGGCTGATTAACTGATTAAAACTACAATGGTTGTGAAAGTTGAAATGTTGCCACTCCAAATACCATGATTTTTTATCCCTTAAGGGCTGGTATTTCTTGATTGTTTAGAATGTCTGGTAGTACTGTTAAACTAGGATTAAAAAATATTAACCAGAGCCAGGCCTGGTGGTCACCCTTAATCCCAGCACTCAGGAGGCAGAGGCAGGCAGATCTGAGGTCAGCCTGGTCTACATAGAGGGTTCCAGAACAGCAGGAAAGACCCTGTCTCTTTAAAAAAAAAAAAAAATAGGAGACAGGAGAGATGGCTCAGCAGTTAAGAGCTGCTCTTCTAGAAGATCCTGGTTCCTAGTACCCATATGGCAGCTAATACCCATCCTTAACTCCAATTCCAGAGGATCAGATGCCTTCTTCTATGCCCTTCTTCTAAGGGCACAAGGCATGCACATGGTATACCCACATGCATACAGGAAAACATTCATAGAGATAAAATAAAAATATCTAAAAATATTAAAAATATCAATTAAAAAAATTAAATAACACCATTTTACTACAAAAAAAAAAAAAAAAAGAGCTGGCAAGATGGTTCAGCAGATAATCAAGTCTGATAACCCATAATCCACACGGTAAGAGAAAACTAACTCCCCAAACTGTCCTTTGATCTCCATGGCACATGCAAGGCCAACACAAAAACATAATGGATACAAGCAAATACAACACATACACACAAAATATAATTAAAGTATGAAAAGTAAAAAAAATTTAAAAGGTCACTGTCACAGTAACTCCTATTAGAGTCTCATTTTCCTTTCTATTAAGATTAAAAATGTAAGGGGCTGGAGAGATGACTCGAGAGCACTGACTGCTCCTGCAGAGGACCCAGGTTCAAATCCCAGCGCCCACATGGTGGCTAACAACTATCCAGCTCCAGGAGATTCAACACCCTCTTCTGACCTCCAGGAACACTGCATAACATGGGTGCATTACCTACATGTAGGTAACACACACACAAAAAAACTTTTTTTAAATAAATAAAACATGTCAGGTGTTATGTCAAATACAGAGGAAAAGAAGTGAGACCCAGACCATACTAGCAGCAGATTTTGATGCTATGATCCAGCCATCTCTTCCTCAATGGTTCTGCCAGCTATTCTCTACTGGAGACTGCTATTCTCCTACTACTCAGCCTCATCTACATCAGATCCCAGGAATGAGCCTTCACAAGAACCAAGGAAAATTAATACTTGGCCCCACATGTACAAAGTATGATGTGTGGCCAATGGGGGAACTATGAATAAAGCCCCTGGGAAAAAACCCCACTTTCTTACACTGAGCCTTCTAGAAGGTGGGCTGATTGAAACTTTTAGAGACTGCAGAGGTTGCGATGTTCAAGGTCTGAAGCCCAAGTACAATTTATCCTGGGCTATCATTAGTCTCCTTAACAGTCATTCATCGCCCACCTTTGGATTTGACCAAATATCCTTGTGAAAATTGAAACCTTTTAGATGGTATTGACAGACCACTAGCTTCCACCAACCAAAGGCTTAGAATCTCATCAGACAGCATCTGAGGCTTACAGCAGAGATTTCCCAACTTTGCTGTAACCGACCTACCTCATGTTTCCACCAATGTATTTGAAAAGTGCCTTGATTTATGACTTTCTTTGTTCTGTTACTATAAAAACTTAATGAAACTATTAAGATGTTGGGAGAAACTGAATCTGTATTCCTGAACCGTGGTCACTCCTACTCGGCTCCAGATTATACTCTCTCTCATCCCCTTTTAGGTGAGAGTTTTGGTTTTTGCATCAACAATATAGTTTTTTTTTATTTTTATTTTTTGACAATATAGTTTTAAAACATTACTTCTTGCCGGGCATGGTGGCACACGCCTTTAATCCCAGCACTCAGGAGGCAGAGGCAGGCGGATCTTTGTGAGTTCAAGGCCAGCCTGGTCTCCATAGCAAATCCAGGCCAGCTAGGGCTACAAGGAGACCCTGTCTCAAAAAGACAAAAAAAATTACTTCATTTGTGAGCCCCACTATATTGCATTAAACCCTTAGGAGATTCCTGATTGTCCATTCTAAGTATAAATTAACTGAAAGTATACACAATATTTCCTTATACACAATATTTATAAATCCCAACTTTATTTCCACTCTAGATGGAACTTAAGATCTTAACTGGTCGGCCTCCTTTCAGTGTCAAACCCTCCACTCACCCAGAAGTAGGTAGTTGTACTGAATGTATCAGGAAATTAGGGATAAAGTAAGATGGATATTAAGAGTGACTTTGAAATGAAACTAGAAACTAGGAACTTCTGGCTTCTCAGGCTCACTTATCACTTCACACAGAAAAAACTGTGAGAGTCGAAACTAAGTAGCTTGAATGCCTGTGTGTGATAGATAAGTAATCCTATGGGAGAAGCCTATCTCAAGAAACAGCTGAAGTTACTAAGTCAGAAGGACTCCAGCCAAAAAAGAAACACAAAAACTGACAGCTCGAGGACTTCATCAATACTGGGCTACAAAGACGCTGACTCTGTGGGCCTCATCCCGACATATCACCCGAGAGACCGAAATTCTGCCCAAGGCCAGGCCGAAATTCTGTTTGAGACCAGATCGAGAACTCCAGCAGAATCTTGGTCTGCTCTAGGATTAGAGAGAGCTTGCCACGACCAGATGTGATCAGAGCCTGTGAATTGACAGCTCCAGCCGGGAGAATGCAGTGATCACGGCAGACGCTGAGTGACTCCACATGGAGTACTGGAAGGACTAACCTCTGGAAGGTATTCCCTTGAGACTTTGGGACTCTGAATTGCTAGAGGAACGGGTTTCCCCTTGAGTGTTTGTGTTGATGTGTATTGTTATGCTTTAACTATGTGATAAATACATATTGCAACCAATAGGTCGTGTGGAGAATCTCTTCTGTTCTGTATGCGCCTGTCATAAGCTCTCCCGAGAAGCAGTGACACACTCAGGACAGGTACTGTCAAGTAACCGCCCCACTCAGGACAGTAGTCAACTGTTGCTGTGTATTTTCAATGGGTGGCTTCCCTAATCAAGAAGTCAAAGGATTTCTTATAAACATAAACCCAAAGTTCTCTCCCCTCCCTCTCCTTTTATTTTCCACCTCACCTATTTTCTCCAAAAAGCATTATGGTGCCTCCCTGCAGCAGAGTGGCATATGGAGCCTGGATCTAGGTACTTTCCACCCAGAAGTGGGCACTTCCTCCCAGTCTCTCACTTGTCTCCAACCATGAATCAAGGCCCACCTCCTAACGCAGATCCCAAACTGGCCACTGACAGACTACATTTGACTTTTATCTGGTTTGTGCTTTTTTGTTTAAGAACATTTTCTTTCACTAACATTTAAAAAAAAATTTTTTTTTTAAATGTCTGATCCTGGTATGGTGGGGCATGTCTTTAATCCCAGCACTGGAGAGGCAGAGGCAGGAGGGTCTACATAGTGAGTGCCCATAGTGTGACCCTGTCTTAAAAAAAAATGTGTATGTGAACTGTTCTCACACAAACTGGATGATTGGCAGCACCAGAGATGACACCCTTACTAGCCACAATTAGTTGTAGTTAAGTGGCGGCAAGCTAGTTCAGTCAGGTTCTTTCATATTCATTGTTAATTGCCTTAAGCTGTGAAACCAGTTTCAGTGCTAGTAACCTTCAACAGCATTCCAAAGAGAAGCACACCCTCCCCCATAACCTAGTTTACCTGAAAAAAACTCAGAGACAAGCAGCTAAGACACCAGGTGAAACAGAGGGCCCTTACTCTATGGGAACTTAGGGAATACCGTAAAATAGCGTAAACAGCAGGAGACCAGGAAGATCATCAGTTTCAGACCACTGGGAGACCCTGCTAAGAAAGGGGGGCGAGGGGGGGGTGGCAGATGTGGAGTTATATTAATAGACAAAAGTAGAAGTGGACCGGGAAATCAAAAGCCCAAAAGAGAAAGGAGAGGCCAAGACACTGAAGAGAAAAAAGCATTTTAAGAAGAAAAATCCGTTGGGGAGAGATGGACTCACGGCCCACCTTAAAACATAGGCGTTAGAAACAGAGCGCCACTGAAATGGGAAAAGGACAGGTAAGCGAGGTCGGGAGGCGAAGGAGGGCTTCAAAGCAAGGCTGGGTATGTAGGTGCAGTGCCGAGGCGTGGAGAGAAGAAAGCCTCCGCCGGGAGAGGACACAGAACAGCAGGCGACGTAGCAAGCGGCCTTACATCTTGGGCGGTAACCCAGGACAACGGGGATGTGAAGCATGGTAGGTTTGGCTGCCACAAGTTTGCCGAGAGAACTGGCGGCCCTGGCGGTCCCGGGTGGACGCCGAGGCATTAAGGCCTCCCCAAACTCCGCTGCATCCCACGGCTTCAGGCTGTGCAGGCTGCAGGAGCGGCTCTGGCTTCCCGGAGGCTGCAGGCACACGGGCTCCCGGGGAGTGGGCAGAGGCCTGGTCTGTACGTGCTGGCGGGTAGAAGTGAAGGGTAAACTACCACGCATTGCTTTCTCTGCAGGAACCAAGGGACTGTTACAACCCGTCCGGGAATAACCGGTGCGTGCCCACTCCAGGTGTACAGAGTGAGGATGTCAGGACCCGACACCTCGGTCCACACCAACACTCAAGAACGGGTCATTCTGCGGGACTCCGACTCCCCACGTCGGCTTTGTCTCCCCAACTACACGGGGATTCCCGACAGTAAGAAAAAGGGCCATTTGTGCACTTTTTTCAGGGTCTCTGAAAGTACCTACTTAGAGCTGAATATGTTTAAAAAAAAAAAAAATGCCGACTTCCTGACCTTGAGACAGAGGCTACCGCTCAGAAATCCTGCACTCTCCGCTGCCAGCAAGAACCCGAACCTAACAGTCCTGACTTGAAGCCCAAATCCCCCGCAACCCCCACGCTCCACCGCGAGGTCGGGGCTAAAGCGCAACTTCACCGCAGCGGGAAACACCCTCGCTCGCCCGCCCGCGGCTCACGCGCCCCTCGCGCCTCTGGGTAAAGCAAACCGCGCTCACCTACGCTCTGCCGCCGCCGAGCACCGCGAAGGTAGACGTCCGCTCGCCAAGGGAGGCACTTCCGGCGCAGGCCGTGACGTCACCCGCGCGCCGGCCTCCGGCCCGAGACGGCTCGGAGTTTCAGGGGATCCGGAAGAAGCGCAGCCGCAGCCTCCCACCTGCTGCTCCCGACCGCGCTGAGGTCGGGGATGTCGGCGCTCCTGAGTGCGGCGGGTACGAGCCGGGACTGAGCCAGTCGCGGAGCTCGCGGCCTCCGCTCCGCCGCGCCGAAGGTAAGCGTACCCGCCTCGGTGCCCCCGCGTCCCGGGACTGCCAGCCCGCCCGCTCGCTAAAGCGACCCCCGAGGTTTCTACGTGATCCTCGGATCACCCAGCGTGGAGCGTCTGTCTCTGGCCAGTTCTGTAGCAGATACTTTGTTATTCCGGCCACTCCGTTCAAATCCGCGACACACGCTCTTCATTACAATCTGATTTTCATTGAGTTTGAGAAATTAATTGCGATGCATTTGTAAACATAGATATTAATTTCCATTCAAAGCCTTCAGACCTATCATATAAAATGTATCATGTCCTAATTGGTGCCGGGCGGGTGGCATACGCCTTTAATTCCGGTGGAGGCTGGCAGATCTCGGGATCAAGGCCAACCTGTTCTATACGGTAACACCACATCGGCGGGCGATACAAAGGGATACCCAGTCTCCAAAACACCAAGGTAAGTAGGTAATTTGGTAGTGCACTAACTTAAGAATTCTTAAGAACTTTATAAAAATACTGAAGCGAAAATTTCCTCTTACGTCACTTCGGAGAAACATTAAGACAGCCCAAAAAAGTCCCCGAACTTGGCAAAAATGAGCCTGGCTTGGGGGCCCACATCTGTAATCCCAGCATTTGAGAGACAAATGGAGGATCAGCAGTTCAAGGCTAGGCTGGGCCGCGTGGGACCCTATGTCAAAACAAACGGGTAGGGGAAGAGGACAAGGTACCCCTTTCTGAGATGGACTGGCAAAGTATGGGTTATATTTTTGGAAAACACTTTCTTAAAACTTCTAGACCAAGCAGAGGTGGAAAATGGCCTTATGGTTTCTCTGGCTTTTTAAAACCCCTTTTCTCCCTGGAGTCCAGCACTAATAAGGCTTACAGACTACTTGAAAGGATTGTAAAAATGTAAATGGTGGCTGGGGAAAATATGGTAATTCACACACAGCCCACATATACCTACACTAACCTTTTTAAATAAATAGAAGGTGTGGAGATTTGCCATAATTAAATCATTGAGAAACACCTACTTTAGATTCCTAATCGATTGGTTTGTTTTCCGTTTTAGAAATGAGTGGTGGCTTGGCTCCGAGTAAGAGCACAGTGTATGTATCCAACCTGCCCTTCTCCCTGACAAACAATGACTTATACCGGGTAAGTCCTTAACTATGCCTATCTAATGATTCTCTATGGAAAGACAGACTGTAGCTTAAGCAATTATTTCTACCTGGCAAAATTCTTAATAACTATATCATAATCTTAAATCATCAAAGTCAAAGGCATCTTCTACAAATATTAGTGTTTAAAATGTTAAAAATATGTAATCTTCAAAGAGAATTTATAGTGCTTTTATATACACAGAAATGGTGATGCATGCCTGTGATTCCAGCATTCTGAAAGCTGAGGCAAGAGGACCATGGGTTCAAGTCTAGTGGAAACTACATAGCATTTTGCTGTCTCAGATCAAAACCAAGCTCGGGCTACAGCTCAGTGGTGGAGCTCTTGCCTAGTATGGTTATCACACACCTGTAATCCTAGCGCACAGGAAGCTGAGGTAGGAGGAACTTAACTTCTGGGCCATCTTGGGCAACTTAGACCACATCTCTCACACACACAAAAAAAAAATAATAATAAGGAGAAAGTTAAAGCAGAAAAGAGGGACATTAGTGTTTTTTTCAGGGTGGAGATAAGATTTTAGATCAGCTGGCAAGGAATAACCTTATTAAAAAGGTCGCTTTGAGGGCTGCGGCTTTGTTCATTTGGCAGTATGCTTGCCTGGCATGCACAAAGCCCCAGGTTTAGTTTCCAATACCACATAAACTAGGCACATATTTGTGATTCCAGCTCTTGGAATATGGAGGCCGAAGATTTCAAGGCCAGCCGGGTGTGGTAGCGAAGGCTTAAAAATTCCAGTACTTGGGAGGCAGAGTCAGGTGGAAAGATTTGAGGCCAGCCTCGTCTACATAGTGAGTTCCAGGCTAACTAGGACTACAGGGAGACGCTGTCTCAAACAAAAAAGCTTCTGAATAAAAATCTGAAGCAAGTAGGAAACAGTTGTATGGATGTCTAGGGCACAAGCATTTTGAAAGAGGAAGGGTAGATAAAAACAAACACATCAAATTGCTTTACAGGCCTGATAAAGATTCTGGCTTCATTCTGAAATGAGAAAGTGTTACAATTGCATAGAAAACTGTTGGGCCCTCCCCATCCACTGTCACAAATACTAAGACCTAGTGGAGTTATACTGCAGCATTATGTAGCTAATCACAGAACTCCACATTGCATTATTTAACTGCCTGTGCTAACATGTTACAAAAGCCTTTTCCAAGGAGCATTATTTCTTTTTTCTTTTTTGTGGGGGGGAGCTTTTTGAGACAGGGTCTCCCTGTAGCCCCAGCTGACCTGGAACTCACTATGTAGACCAGGCTGGCCTTGAACTCACAGAAATCTGCCTACCTCTGCCTCCCAAGTGCTGGGACTAAAGCTATGCACCACCACGCCCAGCTCCAACGAGCATTATTTCTAAGCCTTATATACTAAATCAGAACTCAAGTGTGCAGATTCTGGCTGAACTGTAGACGTAGATAAAGTTGTTCAGGATGGAGATACAGAAGTGAAGAAGAGGAAGGAACCAGCTCTAAAGTGCCTCCGACATATTAATGATGGGAAGAGGATGGAGACCAGCAGACATAAAGGGTGTTTTGTACATGGTCTCACTGTCGCACAGGCTTGCCTTAAACGTGTGATCTTGCTTTACCCTTCCAAGTGCTAGCATTACAGATGTGCACCAACACACTGGGCTGAAAACACGTTTTTATAGAGAAGGTTTTTGATATTACGTGCTGTTTAAGGTCTGTCTTAAACAGTGTTTGCTTCAACCATAGGTGGAAATGACACCACCACTGAGTTAAACACGAGGTTTAGCTGGAGCACTGGTGGTGGTTCTGTTTCTATAGATATGCTGCAGGAGTGCAGCTGCGATCTAGTGTGATCTGCCGTAGATCTATACTGTTGAAGGCTTATTTTCTCTCTGTCCACTCCCTACTAGGAAGTTTAGGTACTAAGGCATATTACATGTGACGCTAGTACCTATAGTACTAGTCTAGTGACTTAGAAAATATTTCTTTGGTCATAAATTATGTGATCTTTTGTTTCAGATATTTTCGAAGTATGGCAAAGTTGTAAAGTAAGTATTCAGATTACAAATTAAACAAAAATAAAATACTATTAACATCTTAAGTTTTTTTCCTATGTGCATAAATATGTTGACAATTTTTATATCATAAATGGCTTTCTATGCAGTATAAAGATTTAATGGTCTTTTAGTATTTCTTTATTATAATTGGCTTAATCTTTATAAGCACTTACCAAATTACTAAAAATGGTCATTCAACTTGAGATATAGACTCACAGTTATGGTAACATACACTTGTAATCCCAGCACTCGGGAGGTAGAGGCAGAGGATGAGGAAGTCAAGGCCTGGTTGACATGGTGAGTTCCAGGCCTGTGAGGCTACAGGGGAGACACTGTCTCAAAAAGAGCACAAAAAAAGAAAAAAACACAAAAGTACTGTAAATGGATTACCATTTTTCAAATAAAGAGTATAATGTTTGGGTGCATATGGGCTTTAAAAGTGCTTGTAGGACTGGTAAATATAAAATGTATTCTCTTCACAGAAAATTTAAAAATCATTGGAAACACAAAATGGCAACTAGATGATAACTGCGGTTAGGGCTGAGAGACAGTGAAAGACAAAATACTTCAGATTTCCACTGAATGACATTCTGTCTGTCTTGTAACCAACATACATTTCAAAAATTTAAAATAGCATGTTTATCTTTAGTTATTTTTCTTCTAGCTTTCTAAAAATGGATATTGAAGTTCATTTGCATCTTGAAATTAAGTTCTTTCAAATTTGCTTTGACATTACATAATCAGAAATGGACCTGCCACACAGCAAAATGGCACATGCCTTTAATCGCACCACTCAGGAGGCAGGAGCAGAGGCTCAGGCAGAGGTAGAGACGGAGAGATCTGTAAGATCCAGGCCAGGATGGCCTACATAGCAAGTTCTAGGCCAGCTGGGGCTACAGGAAAACCTGTCTCAACATAAACACAGGGGGAAAAAATGCATCTGGATAAATTTTTGGGACACAGAACTTTGAATGGTTTTCCTGAGGAAATGCATTCTTGGTGGAAGGTGACAAATACATATGCTAGGCATTGCTCTTTTCCTTACCTGTCTAATTCATACAACTACCCTTAAGATAGGTCTTATTACTACTCTGATACTTTGAGTGATGAAACTAAAGTACATTGTAAACCCCAGGGACTGCTAGTTAGTGATAGAGAGAACACTTAATCCATCAGTCTGATTCCAGAGTCCACTTCCCTAAATAAACCATTTAGTTACTTTTTCTAGGTTTTTTTCTCTTTTCTAAAATACCTGAATGAATCTCCATCCAGGTGCACAATTCTGAAGCAGGGGAATGCTGTAAGGTTAAAAACAGTTGTAGATGCCTGTAAACAGAGCAGCCCTAATCTAGAGAGTCAGGAAGGTCAGCATCCTTTGAGGAAAACAGAATGGAAGAACCATTTCAAGTTCAAGGAACTAGATGTGCATGAAAGTAAAAAGATACAATGAGGTCAAGAAACAGAAAAGCCAGTGTGTTTGGAAATGAGTGAGTCCTGATCACATTCTTAACTGCTGAGCGACATCCCTAGCCCCTAAAATTTTCAAAGCTCATTCTGGCCTTGGTGTAGACTACATTGGGAATGTCAAGGAGGAAGTTATATTTCACTGGCCTTACTGGCATCAAGTCATTGCTAATCAGGTGTCTGACACCTCTGCAGCTCTTTTTCTGGCTGCTGACATACACACCCAACACCCCATAAATTGACCCTTGAAACATTATTAACTGCTGTGGACCAACGACTCTGACACTGCACCCAGCAGCTTAAGCTACCAGTCCTAACTCCTGACTGACAAGTCATGTGATTGCAGACCCATTCATGGGTAAAGCAATAATACAGCACCATTTTAGGACTCCTTGGAGCACATTTTCAGAACTTCTTGAATTTTTGTCTACTGGACTGCAATCCTCATTAGCCCCAAATAAATGTAATTTCCTTTGTTCTAGACTAATTTGATGTTATTCTTAGCCAATGGGGGGATAAGCACAAAGTCAGATGACTAGTCTGGAAGCTTTTAACTAGAGCAAGGAAGAAAGCTGGTCAGATTTGAGAGATCATTAAGGAGTTGAGTGCGTTAGACCTGGTGTGTGTAAGGATGAGATGCACATGGTGTTCAGGAAACACCCAGGCTTCCTGGAACTGCGTCTGCTTCACATGACCTGAGTGATGAGCCCAGCATATTCCTGTGTCAGAAAATGATGGTGCTGTCTGCTTTTCACCTGCCAGAAGCACAGAGGTCAGCAGAGGTTTGTACTTTAAATCTGGCTGTGGTTTGCTTTTTGGTTTTATTTTTGTTTTTCTCTGTTACTATAGAAGGTGTGGCTAATGCAGTATCCCACTGTAATTAGTTTACAAGTCTATAAGCTTTTTCCTGAGGGTAACCTGTGCTTTGCCTTTTCACTGTAGTGCTCAGTGTCCAGACCTGGCTGAATGTCCAGATGAATAACCATATAGGTATACTTTTTTTTTTCTTTTTTTTTTAAGATAGAGTCTCTCTATATAGCTCTGGCTGAACTAAACTCACTATGTAGACCAGGCTGGCCTTGAATTCATAGAGATCCCCCTGCTTCTGCCTCCCAAGTACTCGGATTAAAGGCGTGTACCGTCATGTCTAGTGGGTGTACTCTTTTTTTTTTAATAATTTATTGAGAATTTCATACATGCATATAAGGTGTTTTGATCAAATCCATGCCCACACCCTCCCCTCCAACTCCTCCCATATCTCCCATCACTTTTTTTTCTGATAACTTCATGTACTTTCTTTAATTTTTTTTTTAAATGGGGCTTTTCGCTACTCTTAACATTCCCCCTTCTGAAGAGGTAACCCTAAAATCTTTTAAGGATTAGATAAAAGCTCACAAATATGTTCAACATTTTTGGCCTTTGGAACGGAGTACATTGCTAAGAGGCCCAAGTACATTGTGAGTTTTAGCCAAGAAACTGGCTACTTTTCTTGAGGGTCTTTTTACCCTAACTGCCTAGCCAATTCCTACCTCTTATTCTTACCACACCATCCTCTGAAAGGTTACCCAACTTGAGGATAGGGAGTCAGGACACAGACCACTCTGGCTTCTTCCATGCTGAACAGGGACGCAGGGTGAGGCAATTGGAGTACTCCTTCAGCGGGTCTATCGAAAAGACTCCCAAATTGCATAACTCTTATCTCTAAGGGGAAAAAAAGCCCTTAAATCGTGACTAGGAGATGTGAAGGAGAAGTAAAGGCAAGAGTAATTAGCATTACAAGTTCTAGACAGGTAACTAGAAAAAAGTCAGAACTGGGCAATTTTCAAATGTTCATATGACAGTCTATTGGAATTTCTTGACAAGGGCTTCCAAAAGCATCCCTCTATTGGGTTCCTCCTCGTTTTTCTATTGTCTTCCAAGGCTGGAGATGGGTGAACTCTTGAGAAACTACTTCTCCCATTTCTATTTTCTTGTTCCAACATAATGAGCAAAGTACATAGAAATTACAGTGGCAACATTAAAAGGCTTTATATTAAAACAGATAAAGTGGAGCATTGTATATTGAAAAGATAAATTTAGGAAAATCTAGTTAATAGAAAGGAGAAGAAATTATTTCCATTCAAAGGTATTGGGAACTGACACATAATCCTAAATGCTGTAATGAAGTAAGATTGAGAGGGGGAAACAGAAGACATTCAGGGCCCGGTGTTGAAGCCCTGGCCACACTGCAGGAACTTGAGAGGCTAGAACTCATGGTTTGGATGGGAAGGAGCAGTGACATTAAGAATGGGTGGAGTTACAAAGAGTACTGACTTCCAGGAGAGAATAGATAACGTAAGGAGCCTCTGATGGAACCAGGTATGGTGGGGTATGCTATAATCCCAGCTGCCAGGGAGACTGACTTAGGAGGGTCCAAACTTTGAGGCCAGCGTGACTTACATAGTAAGACATGCCTTATATTGAACGCTTGACTAAAATACCATCATACCAAGTCACCAAGGCCACTGTGTCCTTTTATAAAAGTTTTTCTGTTTACTCCAACCAATTGAGAAATAATAGTTACTTATTATGAGCTGCCTTCCCGATCCCAGATTGTAACTAGTAAAAGGCTGGGGTTAGCAACTTAGGTTTTCCTTCTCCAGATTCTCATTATAAATTCACTCTTGGCTCTGGGACTAGTGGGCATTCTCCCAGCTGCTCTGTAGTCTTAGTGCTGACAGCTGCAGGAATTTGTCCCACAGCTGGCTCCTTTTTCTGACTGGCATCCACAATTGTCCAGTTAACTTCCTTTGTCTCAACTTTGGTTAACATGCATTTTTTAGATTAAACCATTTTAGCTACCCATTTTCCCCAACATGGTTTCCATTTGCTTCTTTTTTAATTATTTATTGTTACTGTTGTGTGTGTGATATGCATGATGAGCACATGGATAGAAGTCAGAGGACAACATTGTGAAGTCAGTTCTCTGCTTTCACCTTTGCACGGGTCTGGAGATCGAACTAGGGGCCTAAGGCTTGCACAGCAACTGCTTTACCCACAGAGCCACCTCACTGGCCCAGTATTTGTTTTTTTAATGAAATTAGGCATTCTTTTTTGTAATATGGTGACATTGTTTTACCAGTTTCATTCCATTGACAATATATGTATCTTAACCCAAAACCAAATAAAATGTTAATATGTGAATAATAGCATTACATAAAATTCCTGTTAATTTACTTAGATGTCCTTTTGTCTATTTTCCCGTAATTCAAATCTTAGAAAATTGTTTAGCTTTCTCTTGAACACTGTCATTTGGAAATCATTATAACCAAATGTATATGGAAAACAGAGATAAAGAGCTGGGCATGGTGGCACAAGCCTTTAATACCAGGCAGAGGCAGGGAGTTCTCTTGAGATTTGGGCTATCCTGGTCTGCATAGTGAGTTTAGGCCAGCTGGAGCTACAGGAAGACCCTGTCTCGAGAGGCTGGAGAGATTGCTCAGTGGTTAAGAACACTGGCTGCTCTTGCAGAGGACCCAGGTTTGATGGCAGCTAGCACCTGTCTGTTACTCTAGTTCCAGGGGATTGATGCTCTTTTCTAACCTCTGCAGGCATTGCACAAGGGTCCACTTACATTCAGACAATACACTCATACAACATAAAAGTAATTTAAAAAAAAAATTTTTAAGACCCAAAGGATAGCAGAGAGAAGAACCAGATCCTGCTGGCTCTTTGGGGGCAGAGGCCAGAGATCGATATTGGGTGTTTTCCTTGACCACTTGTCAAGGAAGTAGAAGTGAAGGCCGCACAGCTGGGAGTGTTAGGAGTCTGAACTCATGTTTGCTGCTAATGCAAGCACTTTTCTGACTAAGCCATCTCCCCAGACCTCCATGACCTGAGGCAGAGACAGGAGAAGAAAGCCCCACTCAGTGACCAAAGTGTGGAGGAATGAGCTTCATCTGAACACAGGGGAGTAGACTAGCTGCAGGTAGGACAGGAATAGCAAGGGCTGGCTAGACGGTGAAAGGGAGGAGCAACTCCGATGTCACCACCTTTCACTCTTTTATAGTCTGAAGTTTTCAGACACAGTAAATGGTACATGTCTTTAACCCAGTGTTAGGGGTGCAAAATACATAGACACACAACAAAGACAGGTCAAGTCAGGCCTTTTCATCTTGTTCTAATGACCCTGCCAAACTACAAGCCCAAATGAAGAGTTAATAGTCTCAGGAAATACGTCCTTCAAATCCCTGAAAAGTAACCAAGGCAACTGTTGTCACTACCCACTCAGCAGAGACATCTGCATCACAGCCAGTAGGAGACAGTTCACTGTCCAACTGTGTGACCTCCAAAAAGGGATTTTTAAGTCAACTAAGAGTACATCTAGCTGGGCATATTTAGATGCAGTTAGGTTTCCTTGGTTATAAGATCAAAATTTCCAGTGAATCCAGTGTAAAGCTTTCCTCTTTTTTGCTTTTTTCCCCTTTGTGTGTGTGTACAGAGAGAGACATGAAGCGACCTCTCTCCCTCTCCTGACTCCCTTTAGATGGGGTCTCTGAAGCCGAAGCTCACGGTGTCTGCTGCAAACCCAGGTCCTCACGTTTGCACAGCAAGCACTGTTCTACTGAGTCATCTCAACCCCTGCTCTTAAAAATATTACGAAGGGTTGGAGAGATGGCTCAGCAGTTAAAAGCACCGGCTGCTCTTGCGGAAGACCCAGGTTTGAGTCCCAGCACCCACATAGCAGGTAGCAACTGTCCATAACTCCAGTTCTGGGGATCCGACAGCCTCTTGTCCTCCACAGGCACTGTACAACACGGGTGCACTTACACACATGCAGGCAGAAACATTTTTTAAATTAAAAAGAAAATTCTCCATCCAAATTCACCTGTTGTTAGCGTTTCCATTTCCTGTCTTTGCATGCTCTACTCTGTGTGAATGTATACATGTATATGTACATATTGTTTTGTGAGTTGTTTCAAGGTACTTTACAAACCTCATTGCCCCTTATGTCTAAGTACATAAATGTTTTATTTCCTAAAAATATATAGCATATATAAGCACAGTATAGTTACTTACTTCACCAATTTCTTTTGATGCAGTTCCTTTATTGAATCAGCCATATATGTGTTCCAAGGTTTTCAGTTGATACAGTAATATCCTAGATAACATTTTCCCTCCAGAACATGATCCATTCTAGAGTGAAGTGCTGCCTTTAACTGATGTTCCTGAGTAGATCTGGGTTCTGTTTTCTTGGTCATCACTTCATAGCTGATGAGGTGCCATCCCTAGAGGCAGACAGTGTCCATCTGTTGTCACCTAGTGAGAGCACTTCTGGTCACCTGTCAAGAGGCTTTCCATTTTCTTCACTACCCACTTTATTCTCCCGTAGCAACTGATAGACAGTGTTTGGGACAGTGTAAGTACCCTGCTCCACATGAACGACATTTTTGCTACGCCATGTCGATGGCTCTCTCCAACCTGATTACCGTGATTGTTGGAACATGTTTTTTCCAGCTCCGGCACTTGCCCTGCACCCACCTCCTTAGCGTCCTGCTGCACGCGGGAGCTCTTCCTTCCCCGTGTGTTCATTACTGAGGCAGACTTACACGTCCCTACTTCTGTATGTCACAGTTCATCATTGCACTGCATTTTCCTATTCCAGCTGTGCTGCATTTGGCCAGTGGCCACTGAGTAGTTGTTGTCTATATTATTGTTGTGTCCTGCTCAGTGTTCTGTTTCATTTCTTTCTTACAACATGAAGTTGCATGCTCTCTTGCCTCTACTGTGCTGCAGCCTTGGAATCAACCATTTTTCCTAAGAGTTCTGTTAAACAATGTTTTGCTTTGCTTTGCTTTGCATTAAGACAAGGTCTCATTTATAATATAGGCCAAACTAGCCTTTAACCTGCTGCAGTCCTCCTCCCTGAGCATCCTGAGTATTCAGATTATAAACATGTGCCTCCACACCAGGCTTCAGTATTGTTCTTTAAGTGTACTGGATGCTATGTGGTTAGCAGTTCCTGTAAGGCAAGTGTGTTGAAGTAGGACTAAGGACTACTAAACTGGAGATGTCTCTGAAAAGAGTAGTAGGAAAACTACTGTGATTTAATTCTGAAACTGTAGAGAAACAGTAAATCATTTTGCTTTTTGTGCACAAGAGAATATCTCAGTTTTCACTGGAGGTTTCTGCAGGGTAGGAAGTTAGTAGAGAATTTCGCTTGCTCCTCAAGATTCCACCAGGCTTGTCTCTGGACGCCCCCTTCACTCTCTGGTCAGTTCCCACTTGTAGCTGCGTTCACCTTTATCGCCAGTGACACTTTCTCATTTCTGTTGTCCTTGACACCTCCTGGCATTGAAGAGATGGCTGCTTTAAGTAAATTTCTTTCTTGTTCTTCCTCATTCTCTATCAGACAGGGTCTCATGTAGCCCAGGCTGACCTCAAACTCATTAGTGGAGGATGACCCTGAACTCTTGGTCCTTTTGCTGCCCCTCACTAAGTGCTGGGATTATAAGCATGCACCACTAAGCATGAATTTTATTTGTCTTACTTGTAAATGCTTACTACTTAACCTGTTTTTAAAATCTTGGATTTCCTAAGCAGTTATTAAAGCCTGTCTTGCTTATTTCTGCCTGTTTTTAATCTGACTCTGTTCATGCTTTAAGGGTTACCATCATGAAGGATAAAGACACTAGGAAGAGTAAAGGGGTTGCCTTCATTCTATTTTTGGATAAAGACTCTGCACAAAACTGCACCCGAGCAATAAACAACAAGCAGGTAAGCCATTGTTCTCATCAAGGTTTTAACCAAAAGTCTTTGTGTTCATCTAAACCCAGAAACGGGGCTACGTAGATGGTTGAGTCTGCCTAGCACCTGTGATTCAGTAGTATCTGCCTTTTTGGAGAAAGAGATGTCAACATTGTACTGGATTCTTAAACTATTGGTAGACTCTATGGAAAAAAATGCTACACAGTAGAATTCTCACACATTTATTACAATAATCCAAAACATAAAGTGGAAGTACAGACGAGGAAACCAGAAGAGCTGGTTTAGGCCTCGGTGAGATGCCTTCTTCTACATCCACTTTCTCTCATTTAGTTATTCGGTAGAGTGATAAAGGCAAGCATCGCTATTGACAACGGAAGGGCAGCTGAGTTCATCCGAAGGCGAAACTACTTTGATAAATCTAAGTGTTACGAATGTGGGGTAAGAAAACCTAAAACGCAGTGACCCTCTCATAGTTTAAGGTATTCTTCATACTGCTCTTTTATTGGTGCCCTACAGTTTGGGGAGGGTTGGTTGGTTGTTTTGGTGTGGATGTGGCATATGTATGGGGTGAGGTGGGGGGTGTTGCATGCATGGAGTCCAGAAGAGGATTCCAAGTACCCAGTCTGATGAGTAAGATTAAAGGTATGGGCTACCTTACCCAGCTCGGGACTTTTTTAAAAAGATAGGATCTCTAACAAGGTGGCTTTAAACTTCCTGTCCTGCCTCCGCTTCCAGGGTGCTGGGATTACAGGCATGTGGGCTACACCTGGTTTATATGAGGCTGGGGATTCAAATCCAGTGCTACATATATGCTAGGCCAGCTCTGTACTAGGTGAGCTGCATCCCCAACCTACTTTGTACATTTTTATAGTTCTTTAATTTTCCCCTTAAAATTTTTGTTTACATTTATTTATCCTGATTTTTCCCAAAGTAATTTACCATTAAGCTTTTTTTTTTTTTTTTTTTTTTTTAAATGGGATGTATTGAAATCTTTTGGTACTATTATTCTAAAATACAGTTTGGAAAATGCTTTTCTAAGCGTATTCTCTCTTTACTAAATTAACAGAAATAATACCTCTTGGGTTCAGGCATGAGCCAAGTACAAAGAACATGATTATTTAAGGTTTTTGTCAAACTTGAAAAACATGATTTTTTTTCTTCTATTGTTCCAATCTTGGCTCAGTCTCTCCTATACAACCCTTTAACATAATCGTAAATATATTTTAGTGAGCTAATGTGCGGGTTGTAATTCAGAGTTTTTATGTTTTATAATTCAGTATTCTACTTCATATGATGATAATCCAGCTTAGTCAAGTAGGACTGTACTACAAATACCTGCTAGGCAAGTACTATATACCACTGAGCTGTAGCTCCAGCCTCTACTTGTTATTAAAACTGAGTTTTCAGCAACATCCCACAAATTAGAAGAAATCATTCTATCCCTATTTTAACAGCTGAAAGCTAGAATGTTTACTTGAGGCCAATGATCCATTTAAATTTGTGTTATTTTATACTGTGAAATGGGATTTAGCTCGTAAAGAAGATGCTAAAATGCTCCCTATTACTAAAGTCACGAGTTCAGAGTTGCACCATCACAGACACCCCTGAACCTGAAAGTAGCCAAGTTTCGTCATCAGTTCCGTTTGCACATCCCAGGCCCAGAATGCTGCTCTTTGAGTGGCACCCTTAGTCTCGGGTCCAGCCAGCTTTGTTATGCCTGCTGCAGCATTTCTTCTTTAATGTCAAACAAAAGGAAAGCGGCCACTTGAGTTATGCCTGTCCTAAAAATATGCTTGGAGAACGTGAGCCTCCAAAGAAGAAGGAGAAAAAGAAGAAAAAGAAAATCCCTGAACCAGAAGAAGACACGTATGTGCATCTCTCACTACTTCTTGACTGTGTGCTGTCTTTTTGCCGTTGGCTGTCTGCATTCTGAAAGGTTTTTTTCTTTAATAATTTAGTGAGGAAGTGGAAGTAAGCGAAGAAGAAGGGGAAGATCCTGCCCTGGACAGTCTCAGTCAGGCCATAGCATTCCAGGTACTGAACTGTTCTTTATAAGGGACTGTGGCCAGGGATATTTCTCAGTGATGGACTTGATTAGTTGCTTAGCATGGGCTTGCTCACCAGCACTGAAAAAACAAACCACAGAAGGAATGGAAATACTGTGTTGTAATCTGATTTAGTGTTCTGATTGACTTTTAACTGAGTATAGAGGGTGCATGCCTATAATCCCACCAACTTGGGGGACCAAAGTACAATCACGGGAGCCTTGGAATTCAAGGTCAGACTGGTCAAGACCTTGTCTTGGAATAAAAAAGAAAAATGGGGGCTGGAGAGATGGCTCAGCTGTTGATTCCCAGCACCCACATGGCAGCTACAGACCGTCCTTAACTCCAGTTCCAGGGGAATCCGAAGCCCTCTTCTCATCTCTGTAGTATTGCGTGGCACAGGTGCACTCACATACATGCAGGCGACACACTCATACACATAAAATTAAAAAATAATAAATAAGAAAAATGTAGTAGCCAGTCATAGGGGAGCACGTCTACAGTCTCAGGATGCAAAAGGCTACAGCAGGATGCTCACAGGTTTGAGGCTAGACTGGACTACTCAGTGAAACACTCTTAAAAGAATAAATAGATGAATAACAAACAGAATAAAAATGTATAAATGATACAGGGTACCATGGTATATTTTGGGTTAGAGGTGATCAGTATACAGATCGCCTCGTCATGGCAATCTGTCTTCCCTATTTGCCTGAATTGGTGGCAACGTGTTTCTAAATAGAACATTCCCATTTGTTCTTTCTACATTGTATGGGTCCCATGTACTTTTTAGTTTCTTAATCTGCCTTCATTTTAGAATTGAGCAGAGCTGTTGGATTAGCTGGGCATGAGACCACACACCTATAATCCCAGCACTTGAGAGGTGCTTGAGAAATGGAAGGATCAGGAGCTCAAGGCCAGCCTGGGCTACATGACACCCTATATCAAAAATTAAATTAGTTCTTAAATCAAAACAGCTGTTTGTGTCTTTAGCTCATCTAAAAGGTTTTCTTAGAAATTGCCTGGAATGGGGGCTGGAGAGATGGTTCAGTGGTTAAGAGCACTGGTGGCTCTTTCAGAGGACCTGAGTTCAATCCTTGGCACCTACATGGCAGCTAACAACTATCTATAACTCTAGTTCCAGGGGATCCGAGACCCTCTTCAGACCTCAGGCATTACACAACACAGGTGCACTTAATATACATGTAGGCAATACACTCATACACACTTTAAAGCTTAAAATAAGAACTTTTGTGTGTGTGTGTGTGTCCTTTTGAGGCATTCTTCCTATAGCCCCAGCTGGCGTGGCCCTTGCTATATAAACCAGGCTGGCCTCAATCTACAAAGATTCACCTGCCTCTGCCTCCTGAGTGCTGGGACTAAAGACGTGGTACACTGCCATGCCCAGCTTCAATAAAAAAAAAATTTAAAAAAAAAAAAAAAAAAAAAAAAAGAAAGAAAGAAAAGAAAAAGAAATTGCCTAAGATGAAGCTAGTCATAATAATATAGACCTGTAATCCCAGTTTAGGAGCCTGAGGCAATAAGATCATGAGTTCAAGGCCAGCCTAGGCTGCATAGCAGGGTCCAGGCCAGCATGACTACAGAGTGAGACCTTGTCACACAACAAAACAAAAAGGCTAGTGATTTAGCTTAGATGGTAGCATATGCCAGGCTCCAGGCTTATCCCCAGCACTGTGTGAGCTGGGTGTGGTAATGTTTACTTGTGACCCCAGCTTTCAGGAGGTAGAGGCAGAAGACTCAGTTCAAAGTCAACCTTGCTATATGTGGAGTCAAGACTTACCTAAAAACAAAACCTTCCTCAGATATTTTGAATAATACTGTGGTTAGAACCAAATTTGTCTCTATGGCCTGGGAGGATTAAAAAACTGGTGGTTGTGTTCTGGTTTTGCCTGATTTGAATTACCATGATGTGCCATAAAATGTTTTTGTCTCCTTTTTTCTGAAACATATTACAGCAAGCCAAAGTGGAGGAAGAACAAAACAAATGGAGACCCAGTCCAGGTGGCGCCTCGACTTCAGATGATTCTAGACGCCCACGGATTAAAAAAAGCACTTATTTCAGTGACGAAGAGGAACTTAGTGATTAAAAGTCTGTTTATAATGTAAATATTGCTAAAATAAAATCTCGTTGTACAAAATACAGTTGTGAACTGGAGACAGTTTTTAGTATTTGAGTATAAAACTACGTAAAATCTCCAGTGAACATGGAACTGTCATTCCCTCCTGTGAACTGGTGCTATAATCCCCTTCCATGAACCTGGAGCTGTGGTCCCCAACGGTGACGCACAACATTGCTCTGGTGGTGAGCTCACGTGGAGCAGATTGGCAGATGGAGGACAGCCCGATGTTGGGCAGCAGATTCAGCCCTGAGTAACTGCATTCTGGGCAATCCCCTCCCTCAGGGTCCCAGGCTGTTCATGGAAAGTAGCTTTGTCTCTGTGTTGAGCTTATCCTGGGGATGGAAGGTTTCTGTCACGTGCATATTCTAGACCTGGGAGGACTGATTCCTCCTTGTTGGCTAGCTGTGGTCCTGACTCCACACATGATCCTGGGCATCCTGGTCTTAACATTGGACCTCGCCCATGCCTAGGTAGACACCAAGAAGTTTCCATCATTTTTCCATTACTCTTCTACAGCCCCAGTATGCCTTCACCTGTGCCCTACAGAAAATGTAAACCACCTAATTGATCTAGAGATAAAAATCACAGCCTGAGAAGTTAAAATTTAATAACTGATACAACTCTCAAGCTGAAAATAGGTAATTTAATTTAGAATATAACTTCACAGCTCTATGTACTATAAATTTTGAGTATATTTACTGACAAAACTAACCAACAATACTCTGAAATTTCTCACTGTTGCTGTATTGTAAGTTTCATGATCATTTCCCTTCCACATTCTCCAACCTATACAAAGTTTTTCAATGTAATATTTTTTAAAAAGCAGTGCTACTGGGGCTAGAGAGATGGCTCAGTGGTTAAAAACACTGGCTGTTCTTGCAGAAGACTAGGGTTTGAATCCCAGCACCCACATGGCAGCTAACAACTATCTGTAACTCCAGTTCCATGGGATCTGACACCCTCTTCTGCCCTCCATAGGCATTGCACCACATGGGTGCACTTACATGTGTGGATAACACTCATACACATAAAAATAAATTGGCCAGGCGTGATGGTGCATGCCTTTAGTGCCAGCACTCCGGAGGCAGAGGCAGGTGGATCTCTGTGAGTTCAAGGCCAGCCTGGTCTACATAGTGAGTTCTAGGACAGCTGGGGCTACAGGGAGACCCTGTCTCAAAAAAGACCAAAAAGAAAAAGAAATTTAAGCAATGCTACAAAAAAAAAGAATGCTTAAAGCCAAATAGGTCTTTTCCTATGATAGTTGATAAGAAATTTGTAAAATTTTTTTATTTTGTGTGTACAAGTGTATTGCATGTAAGTAGGTGACCCATGTTGTACAATGTCCGTGGGGGTCAGAAGAGAGTGCCAGTTCCCCTGGAACTGGAGTTCAGGATAGTTGTTAGACATCAGCTGGATGCTGGGAACTGAACCCAGGTTCTTTCCAAGAGCAGCCAGTGCTCTTAACTGCTAAGCCATCTCTCCAGGCCTGAAAATTTTTTAAAGCATCATGTTTCTTTTTACTTGCCTTAGCACAGTACAAATTTTAAATCTGAAAATTTATATCTAAAGTAAGCCAAACTTTGAGTTGCCACCATGATGCTTCAAATGAAAAATTCCACACTGAAACGATCATGCCCAGAATTGTTGAACACTCTATAAGGTTGCTTTCAGATTGTATGTTTAAGATGGATATGAAACATAAGTGAATTCCATGTTTGGACTTGGGTCTTTTATCCAAAATGTCTCTTTATGTGTATGCAGATATTCCAGACTCTGAACAGCCTCCAGTCCAAAGTATTTTTGATAAAGGATACCCAGTCTCTACTAAAAGTCAGAATTTGTTAATATAACTAATCTTGAAAAGAATTCTAATAAAAGTAAAATTTGGAGCTAGATAGCACCGGCTGCTCTTGTACAAGACCTGGGTTTGGTTCCCAGCAAGCAGATGTCCTTAACTCCAATTCCAGGGGATCTGATGCCCTCTTCTGACATCTGTGGGCATTTGAGTTTTTTAATTTTGTGTGCATGAGTGTTTTGCCTTCATGTATGTAACATGTGCACCTATATCATGCATTGCTTACATGGCAGGACTTTTGCAAAAATTTCTTCTTTAAAACTGAAGAAATGACAGCAATTCAGAGTACATTCTGCTCTTACAGAGGACCAGAGTAAGTTCCCAGTACCCACATCTGGTGGTTTTCAACCACCTGAAAATCCAGCTCCAGGGAATCCAACACCCTCTTCTGGCTTCCACTGGCACCTACACTCATGTGTATATATATCCACAGACACACACACACACACAATTGAAAATAAATTTATAAAGACTGAAAAGTCTGTTAATATTAAGCTTTTCAAGACAATCTTGTCTTTAAATATGGTGCTTTATCTTTTTCTTTCATCTCAACTTAGATGAGTTGTAGATATTCGTAAGATGTAAAATAAAAGCTGTCCGAGGTAACACACCTATAATCTCAGCATTTGGGAGACTTGGGCAAAAGGATAATAATTAAAAGCAGCCTGGCCTGCATCATGAGCTTGAGGCCAGCCAGGGCTACGTGGTGAGTTTGAGGTCACCCTGGGATGCAAACTGATAAAATAGTAAATCAGTTCTAAAAGGTTTCAAAGCATGTAACAGTTATCTGCTGGCTGTGGCACCAAATTCTGTTCGTAAGAAGCAACTACTGGATTAGGGCATAGTGACCCACACCTTTAGTCCCAGCACTTGGGAGGCAGAGGCAGGCAAATCTCTGAGAGTTCAAGGCCAGCCTAGTCTACATAGTGAGTTCAGGCTAGCTGGGGCTACAGGGAGACCCTGTCTCAAAAAAACAAAAAACAACTACTATATATTACTATATATAAGTTCTTTAGTTATTTCTCCTTTTTTAACTTTTTATTTCATGTGTATAAGTATGGGTGTGCTGGTACATCCCCATAATCCCAGCACTTGGGAAGCAGAGGTTAGCCTGGGCTATATAGTGAGAGTGACTACCTTGGGTCTCAAGCTCCAATAGTCATCTGAGTCTGCAGCCTCACAAACTTGCCTGAAAAGTGACATGAACAGAAGTCAGCCATCGAAAGCTAGGAAGCTAACCTTGCACTGCACCAGATCTCGACTTGATCTTGAATTTCATAGTGCCCAGGACTGTTGGAAGTCAGTTTCCTTTCTTTAAAAAGTAAACAAGTGAGGGCTGGAGAGATGGCTTAGCGGTTAAGAGCATTGACTGTTAACTTGTAGAGTACCTGGGTTCATATCCCAGCACCCACATGGTGGCTAACAACCATCCTTAGCTCTAGTTCCAGGAGATCCAATGCCCTCGTGACCTCCAAGGGCATTGCACAACAGGGGCACACCCACATGCATGCAGGCAATACACTCATACACACAAAAAATAAAAAAAATAATTTTTTTTTTGTCTTTTTGAGACAGGGTCTCCCTGCAGTCCCAGCTGACCTGAACTCACTATGTAGACCAGGCTGGCCTTGAACTCACAACGATCCACCTGCCTCTGCCTCCTGAGTGCTGGGATTAAAGGCGTGCACCACCACGCCCTGCTAAATAAAATATTTTTTAAAAATAAGTGCTGGAGAGATGCTCCACGGGTAAAGGTGCTTTCAGCCAAGCCTGACAAGCAGAATTCAATCTCCATGACTCACATGGTGGAAGAGAAAATGTCTGCAAGTCATTTTCTACCTCCACAAGAACACCATGGTATGTGCACCTACCCCCAATAAATAAGTAAATGTGTAAAAAGGCCTTAAGAGGTGAGAGGTGATTATTGTTGTTATCTCAGAGTGAGTTTAGGGGTGGAGAAGTGGCTCAGGGATTAAGAGCACTTGCTATCCTTCCAGGAGACCAGGGTTCAATGCTCAGCATCCATATGCTGGCCTCTGTCTGTCACCCTCTTCTGGCCTTCACAGTCACTATACACATACCAATATATGTACAGGTAATCAAAGCACTTGTACAAATAAAAATAAATAATTTAAAATAGAAATAAAAATACAGAAGAGGGGTTGGAGACATGGTTGAGCAGTGAAGGGCACTGGCTGCTCTTGCAGAGGACCAGGGTTTGGGTCCCAGTACCCACACGGCTCACAACCATATGTAACTCCACTTCCAGGGAAGCTAATCTGCTGGGATCTTCTGGCCTCTACAGGCACTGCATGCATGTGGTACACTTACATATATGCAGTCAAAACACTCATACACATAAAAACAAGTGACATCTTTAAATTACAGTATGGGGAGTTGTGCATTCAGACTTCCCCCATGGACAAAGATGTCATCAGAAGTACAGTGAAGTGTTAACTGCATAGGCGGAAGCTAGGATTCCGGACTCAAGCCAGGTCCAAGGAAACAGTTCACACCTAGCTAGGAAATATATTTGGATCCAAAGCAGAGGGATAAGGGCATCCAGTAGTATAACCTAGTCTAAGAAATCTGTCTACTATTACACCGTCAGTGGTTTAGTGAGTTGCGCAGATAGATTTCAACAAGGATGGATTGCTCGGGTTTTTTTTAAAGATTTATTTTACAAGAGCAGTAATACCCACAGCTGTAATACCCATCAAGATTGCAGAATTCCCAATCACACCTGAAATTGAACTGCAACTGCCAAAGGCTACTGTGAAATAAATCATAACACACTGTGATTGTTTTTCAGTACTGAAAAAAGAGAAAGATTGATTTAATTTTATTTAAATACACACCAGGAGGCTCATAACTGCCTGTATATCCAGCTCCAAGAGACTCAATCCCCTCTTCTGGCCTCCAAGGGTGCCCCCTGACACACACACACACACACATACACATAAATAATCTGTGTGTTTTTGTGTGGGTATGTGCACGTGAGTGCTGGTGACCATAGAGGCCACAGAGGTGTAGGATCCCCTGGACCTGGAGTTATGGGCAGTTATAAGACACTAGATGTGGTGCTGGGAATCAAACTCCAGTCCTCTGGAAGAGCAGTACACACTCTTAAAACACTGAGCCATCTCTCCAGTGACCTCCAACCCTCGCCCTTTTTTTTTTTTTTTTTTTTTTTTTTTTTGAGACAGGGTCCTACTATGTAGCCCTGACTGGTCTGGAACTTGCTATGTAGACCAGGCTGGCCTTGAATTCACAGAGAGCCACCTGCCCCTGCCTCCTGGAGCCAGAATTACAGGTGTGTACCACCATGCCAAGCTGAATTGCTTGTAAGAACAAAACAGGTTTGAGGAGATTGCAGCTGAATCTTGTATGCTTGTATAATTTCTTGAGAAGTGATCAAAATCCTGTTTTAAAAATGGATCTGTGGGGCTAGAGAGATGGCTCAGCAGTTAAGAGCACTGTCTGCTCTTGCAGAGGACCAGGGCTCGATTCCCAGCACCCACATGGCGGCTACAAACCGCCCTTAACTCCAGTTCCAGGGGAATCCAAAGCTCTCTTTTGACCTCCGTGGCATTGCACGACGTGGGTGCACTCACATACATGCAGGCAATACACTCATACATATAAAATAAAAATAATAAATGCTTGCCGGACGTGGTGGCTCAGGCCTTTAATACCGGCACTCGGGAGGCTGAGGCAGGCCGATCTCTGTGAGTTCAAGGCCAGCTGGGGCTACTGGGAGACCCTGTCTCAAAAAAAAGACCAAAAAGAAAAAAAAGTAATAATAATAATAAATGCTTAATGTTTATATTGAAACATTTTTAATAAGCAGGGTGTGATGGTGCCCACCCCTAATCCCTCTTGAGTACTGGAACTAAAGGTGTGTGCCACCAGACCCAGCTGAAACATGTATTTTAAACAATCAAATTATTTTTAATTTATTATTTTTATTTTATGTGTATGAGTGTATTGCCTGCATGTAGGTAAGTGCACCCATATTATGCAATGCCCAGGGAGGACAGAAAAGGCCATCTGATCCCCTGGAACTGGAGTTACAGACAGTTGTTAGCTGCCATGTAGGTGCTGAGATTCGAACGCTAGTCTTCTGCAAGAACAACCAGTGTTCTTAACTGCTGAACCATCTCTCCAGTCCCAAACAATCAAATTTTTAAAAATATTTTTTATAATTTTTTGTGTATGAGTGTAATGCCTGCATGTGCGTAAGTGCACCCCTGTCGTGCAATACCCACAGAGGTCAGAAGAAGGTGTCAGATCCCCTGGATGGTTGTTAGTTGTCATGTGGATGCTGGGATTGATCCTGGGTCCTCTGCAACAGCAGTCAGCACCCTTAACTGCTAAGCCATCTCTCCAACCACACAACCAAATATTTTTAAAAACGAGATTGACTCTGTTTCCCCTTGTATGTCCTGTTATGTTTGCTCTATGAACTATCTTATTTATAATTGTAGTATTTAAACAAATCCATCCTCTTTTAATTTTAGTTTTTCTTTTAGCCAGCTTGATTTCATAGCTATAACCTCATGTGGAGTATCTAGCTCTAAATTTAGGAAAGATTGATCTTTAGTATTCAAATTATCAAAACTCTTATCTATGGGTACTGACTTGATCTGTTTTATTTTATTGGTATTTTACCAAGATTAGTTTGGAGAAGTAAATGGAAAGTCACATCAAGGAAGAAATTGGATAACAATATAGTATTTTTAAAAACTTTCTCTTATATACCAAATATTAAAAACAGTGATATAAACAAGAGATCAGAATTTTGCAGTCTTTGTAGGCATAACCAACCCTTACTTCTTACTTTAGCAGTTAGAAGTGGAAATGGGATTCTAGAAGGAGTCACTGGAGTATTGTCTATTTCTTTTTTATTAGAAAAATACAAATATTTTGTTAAAAATTTTTTGAGACAGGCTCTCACTATGCAGCCCTGGCCAGCTTGGAACTCACTATGTAGACCAGGCTGGCCTTGAATTTACAGAGATCTGCCTGCCTCTGCCTCCAGAATGCTGGGATTAAAGGCATGGGCCACCACACCTGGTTTTGTTTAATTTTTTAAAAATTCGTGGCTAGCTGCACTATAGGACACCTTAGATATTTAATCAAGAAACATCAGAACTTATAAATGTTCTTAGAGATTGATGCCGTCTGCATAATTTGGATGAGAAGAATTAACCCAAATCTTTGAGTATCTATAGATAAATAGGATTAAAATTATTTTGTTAAATGTCTATGCATGTTATAGGGCTTTTTACAGTGTTTAATTTGTTTTCTCTTGGTATTTTTTGTTTGTTTGTTTGTTTATTTGTTTTTGAGACAGGGTCTTCCTGTAGCCCCAGCTGTCCTGGAACTTACTACGTAGACCAGGCTGGCCTTGAACCCATAGCCATCCACTTGCCTCTGCCTCCCGAGTGCTGGGATTAAAGGCGTGCGCCACCACGCCCAGCTCTCTTGGTATTTTTACCATCAATAGAAACACAGTAATCTAATTGGTTAGATTCAGTTACTATATATGTATATATTACATATATTATACTAAAGCTTATTTATATTTTTATGCATAGGCATGTATGTTTATATGAACATCTGTCATGTGTGTGTGTCAGGGAGTGCCTGCAGAGGCCTGAGGAGAGCATAGGAACCCCCAGAGCTGGAGTTATAGGAGGTTATGAGTATCCTGGTGTGGGTGCTGGGAACCAAACTCTGGTCCTTGATGCATTCTTGACCACCGAGTCATCTCTTCAGCATCCATTTTTTTTTTCTTAATAAGAAAAAGTTTGTTTTGGTCATAAAAATCTAGCTTTAAAATATAGCTTACCCCCAAGATAGAGGGGTGTTTGTTGGGAAATTTGAAATGAGTTTCTGCCAATTTAAAAACTAGATGTATTTTTAATCCAAAGTATACTGAATAAAAAGAAAAAAAAATATGAGTACAGTGAAAACATGAATCTTCCAAACACATAAACTAGATTTAAGTAATTTAGGGGTTTGGGGTGAGCAGTCATAACAAAAATCATGATTAATGAAAACAAATATCCTCATTTGTAACTTTATTAAAACCAGGCCAGCCTCAAACTCACAGAGTAAAAATGTGCGCCACCACTCCCATCATAAACAATTTTTATGATAATTATAAAATAGTTAAAGAGACATAAAAAGTGAGAGAAATGTTCAGTTACTTGGGGTACTCAAATGTCAAGGAAGTTGAAAATTGAAGATGACTACCATTCAGCACTTTTTAAAAATTTTCCATGTATGCCTGTATTGCCTGCATGTAGGTAAGTGCACCCGTGTCGTGCAGTGCCCACGGAGGTCAAAAGAGGCTGTTGGATCCCCTGGGACTGGAGTTACAGACAGTTGTTAGCTGCCATGTGGGTGCTGGGATACGAACCCAGGTCTTCTGCAAGAACAGCCAGTGTTCTTAACTGCTGAGCCATCTCTCCAACCCTCACTCAGCATTTTAAAAAAATATTTTATTTAGTATTTTTATTTTACATGTATGAGTGTTATGCCTCCATGTATGTAAATGCACCTGTGTCATGCAATGCCCGAGGAGGTCAGAAGAGGGTGTTGGATCCTCTGGAACTGCAGTTATAGACAGTTGTTAGCTGCCATGTGGGTGCTGGAAATTGAACCCCTCAAAAGTAGCCAGTGCTCTTAACCCCTGAGCCATCTCTCCAGCCCCTTCTTAGTTATATTTATTAGTCATTTATAATAGCATGTTTTTCTTTAATAGAGATGCTTTACTTAACTTTTTATAGGATATCAAGTACTTATTTTATCAGGAGATAATGGATGTTTTCTAAAAGGTATAAATCTTAGTAGAAAGCCAAAGCTTTAGTTAATATTTACAATTTAGGAGTGTAATTTATTTATCTAATAGGCAAAATTTTATTAAAAGATTTAAATACTAGTCCATTAAAATGAGTTCCACAATCATTATGTAATTTAGTAGGAATGCCACAAAGAGGAAAATTCTCTAAAGAGAGTTTTTCCCATGATGAAGGCAGTGGCTATCCAACAAGTAAAGGTTTCTCCAATGGGAAAATATATTTTTTTAAAAATCCAATCACAAGCCAGGTGTGGTGGTGCACACCTTTAATCCCAGCCCTTGAGAGGCAGAGGCAGGAGGATCTCTGTGAGGGAGACCCTGTCTCAAAGCCCCAGCTGGGCTGGAACTTGCTATATAGACCAGGCTGGTCTTGATCTCACAGAGATCCATCTGCCCCTGCTCCCAAGTGCTAAGCTTAAAGACATGCACACATTCAAGATAGTGTGTGAATGTGTGTATGCACGTATTATGTATCAAACCATCAAAGCATTGAAAACAGCACTGCTTTTCTCGTTGTAAATAATATGAGAAATTGAGACTCCTCTGTAGTTGTGTGTGTGTGTGTGTGTGTGTGTGTGTGTGTGTGTGTGTGTGTGTGATATTTGAGCTCTAGGGATCAAAGAGCAAATTTTTTCTTTCATAAGATAAGGGTGGGTCTGACTCTTACTTCCCTATTTCATGCCGGATTAACTGTTCCAGTAAAAGAATAAGCAAAGCCCTTGTCTGGGAGCACAGTTCCAAGAGAAATCTGAAGGAACACGTGCTTGGCAGTATGAGTCCACTCTTGGCTTTAAATATGCATGGTAAGAGACAGGCTGTTCATTATTAAGGTGTAACTGTAATGCGACATGGGAAACAGTACACCTAGACTCTAGCTAGAAGCAGGCACTCTGGTCTGCTGGCTCTTACATTTCTACCCTCCTCTTCCATGATGTTCCCTGAGTCCTAGGTGTAGGAGTTGCATCTTAGATGTATCAATTGGGACTGGGCACCCCATGACCACTTCTCCACATTTTGACCAGTTGTGGAACTTTGTAATCAGGTCTGTTGCAACAAGAAGCTTCTTTGATGAGTAGTGAGAACTACGTTTATCTGTGGATATAAGGACAAATATTTAGAATATAGTTAGTGGCAGTAGTAAGTTCTCCTCTAGGGTCTATGGCCACTCCAGCCATGGATATTTGTTCACACTTACAGCACCAGTCAAGAACTCCCTCCTATTGAGTGGGCCCTAAGACCAATTAGGTGACTGTGAGCAACTCCCAAGATAAAAGTGTCACTACTGCACCCTTCATCGTATTTTGCTGGGCTGGCCATTGTTAGGGTTCATAGGTTTTACAGCCAGGCAATACCACTGGTTGATTTTCTCCCTTGGCAGCTTGTGTGGCACCATCTGATACTATGAGAGCTGGTGCTCAGGAAGACCATGTCAGTTCAAGCTCAATTCCTCCAAGTCCTATGTTGGAAGTGTTTGGTGTCTTTGCAGTAGGGTCTTACTGTCAAGTTCTGGCAAAGGCCTGTATTGTTTTGGGAATCAGCTGGACTACCCTGACCAAAAGCTCAAAGGGAGGTTCTCCACACCTGGCAAAAGCCTTAGGGAAATGTATCATTTTATAAACTTACTTTAAAGTACTTATATGATATGATGTGTGTGTGTGTGTGTGTGTGTGTGTGTGTGTGTGTGTGTGTATGTGCGTGTGTGTAGCTGAATGTTGTTTAACAAAAACCCCAGTGTGAGGCAAGGGAAACCTCTCTTTGAGTTGTTGGTCATGGTAGTTCAAGAGACTCCCAAAATAATATAGGGTATTGCCACAGCCCTTCACTGACGTCTAGATTTTTGTAAGTCTTGAAGCAAATTTTTGTTTGTTTGTTGAGATAGGGTCTCTCTGTAGCTCCAGCTAGCCTGGAACTCAATATATAGATCATGCTGGCTTCAGACTCACAGAGATCCACCTGCCTCTGCCTCCAGAGTACTGGGACTAAAAGTGTGCACTGCCACATCCAGCTTGAAACAGGTTTTTTAAATGACCCTTTTTTTCAGATGTTTAGAGTTGTTTCTTATGTAGGCGTGGCTAAGATACAGACCTTGAAAAACCTGTTTGTTCATTTGTTTCTTTTCTAAGGTAGTAATGCTCAAAAATATCTTTAAAATCCTTAAAATGTCTATATTTCTATACACACACACACACACACAGAGAAACATATCTAAAAGCATTGAAATACATCATCCTCTTAGTCCTTGGAATAAAGAGTTTAGCATCTCAGAGGAAACATTAAATAAGGAGCTACGTATGTAATCTGGTGGGGGCAGTATGGAATGCATGGAATCTGGTGGGGGTGGTATGGGGAGGTACAGGTGGGGGTCTAAATGTAATTAAGATGTATTGTGTGAAATGCACAAAAATTCAATAAAATACATACATTGAAAAAATAAGGTGGAGAGTGAAAGAAAAAGATGACATTTAATGTCATCTTCTGACCTCTACTTGTGAGCATATAAGCAGGCACACATGTGAACATACACCACACTCATCACACACACACATGTACACACATACACACACACACACACAATCCTTCCTGGTCAAGATGAATGGTAAGAACTGAATGTTTGATACATAGGCACAGTGGGCTTTAAGCTGTAAAGCAAAAAATGAAAGAAATTTGCAGGAAAATGGATGGAGCTGTAAAGCAGTATATTAATCAAGTTAATTTTGGGTCAGAAAGACAAAAATTGCATGTTCTCGCTCATAGGTAGATCCTAGCTTATAATATTTGTGTGTGGATACAAATGGGCGTGAGTGTGGGTATAGCAAGGAGACGCAAGTGCGGGAAAGGGGAGTTGAGGAGGTGGGGGGCAATAGAACACAGGTGACATGAAACAGGTGAAAGGGCACAAGGAACCTGACGGACAGGAGAGTGTCTTTACTGCGCGAGCATCTCACTGGCCTCTCCCCTGAGAACCTCTGTCTGTGCTCACTTTTTCCTTTTTCTGTGTCGAGAGGAGACCTGTTAGTACTTTTAGAATAGACATTTAGAAATTGCTTTCATTCTGGGGATGGTGGCCATGCCTTTAATCCCAGCATTCAGGAGGCAGGGGCAGACAAATCTCTGTGAGCTCAGGGCCAGCCTGGTCTACTTAGTGAGTTCCAGGCCAGTGAGGGCCCCACAGTAAGACTGACTAAAAACAATAGGCAACCAAAAGCACTGACCTCATTTGGGCCTGGAATATCGGTGGAAGCGGGAAGAGAGACTGGCTTCTCCGCCTTTGGGTGAGTGCCTCCTCTGCTCTTCATGTGGGCATGTTAGTTATTTCAGGAGCCTGTGGCTGAGGTTGATTAGCTCTAAATATACCTACCCTTCCGCATCCTCCAAGGCTTCAAGCACAAAAGTAACAGTATCTGAGGTATCTTACAGCCCACCTTAAAATGGACGCACAAGGCTGAAATTCTGGCTCCTGAGAGGTTAAAGCAAGAGGGTCAGGAGTCCAAGATCCTCAGCTACACAGAGTCGGAGGCCAGGCTAGCTACATGAGACCCTTTTTCACTGAAACCAAAACACAGCACAAGTATCGGAAAGTCTTCAGTCGTCATCTTAAACATGCAGTCACCTTGGATTCCAGGAACCACGGTGCCTCACAGACAGCACACTCCGTGATGAGGTCAATCATAGCGTTATGGGATCCGGAGCTGTCCCCAAGCAGAAGCAATCACGTCAAGAGAACCAGATTGTCCCAAGTGACAAGGACTTTTCCTGAGTCACCTCACAGAAACAGAACTGAGATAATGATCAGTCAGCTAACAGACTAAGACTGCCTCTTCCACACAGCTCTCCCCCCTTACCCTGACTTTCCTCTATTTAAGCCCAAAGCTCGTGTCAGCATTGCCAGGATGGGCCGAGCTGCTAGATCCTCATCTTCCCGATATAGCTACATTGGTTGGAATGCCTTTTACTTTGTTTGTTTTCTTTGGGGTGAAGGGCTAGACCTAACTTTCTGGAACTCCCTGAGCCAGGCCTTTGGCCTCGGATTCTGGTTGTATTCCCTTGACTGTGAGTTTTCCACTGTTGGACTGTTTCTGTTTTATATGAAACATTCCCAAGAATATTTCTCCTCATTCTATAACTTTATGTTGGCTGTTACTTTCTTTCAGTTAATTGGAAAAATATTTCCCGGTTATGGGTATAGCCCAGTGGCAGAGCACTTGCCTAGCACATGCATGATCCTGGGTTCCATCTCAGCACCACCCCCCATAAAAATCATTTTCTGGTTTTATCCTCTTTGGGCAAGAAGCAGGATATATTGATGGGCAAGATTAAGAAAGGCCAGCAGGAGAAGTACAGAAGACTGCGGGCTGAGTACTTATCCAGGCCACCATGATTGGGTGATCTGATCTCATAGTCATCCAATACAAACTGCCTCTCAGGACCAGTGTAAAAAACCCATAAGATCTGCCTTGCCCACCTGAAACCCCACTGCTGCAGGGCACAGAAATAAGGATTGCTGGGGCTTGCTGTCTGCCAGCCTAGCACCAGGTTCAGTGAGATTCCTTGTCTCAAGGGAATGAGAATGTAATAGAGCAGGGTCCCTGACTGGCCTCAGTCTCCATGGGCACTGGTACACACGTGTGTGCACACATACCACACACACATGCACACACACACAACCACCCACTTTAAAGATACTCTGGAAACCAGGGAACATAAACTTAGCCCTGGGTAGGGCCTTCATCGTGTGTTCCTTGTTCCGGAGCTTAATATAGATAGACACAATGGACCACCAATACGAAGCCAGACAATCATGCCCTGAGGCTTCCAAAGGCAGCTGTTTATATCTGGAGCCTACAATGGGAAAAACACAAGATCAAAGACATGAATATTGGGCTGGCAAGATGGCTCATCAGGTAAAGGCACTTGCCCCAAGCTGTCTTCTGATCTCTGCACTAGCATGCATGTGTGTGCGCTCATGTACACACACATACACACATAGACACATGAATTTAAAAAATTTTATAAGTAATGAATATCTAGTTTTCCTTTTAAAAAATTATGAATGTCTTTTCTTTCTCTCCTTTCCTTTTTTTTTTTTTTTTTTTTTTTTATTGAGACAGAGTCCCCCGTAGCCACAGCTGGCCTGGAATTCACTATGTAGACCAAGTTGGCCTCGATCTCACAGAGATCTGCCTGCCTCTGCCTCCCAAGTGCTGGAATAAAAGGTGTGCTCCACCACACCTGGCTCATTTTATTCTGTAAGGAGGTTATTTTTGCATGTCTCACTATTTGTAGATGACAAATATTTTCAATATCAAGATTCTTTCCAATCAAGTCCTGGGACCATACCCTTAGTCAATAGAAGAATGAATCTTGTACACAATGGGTTTTAACTGGTTGTTAAGCCTGCCCGAGACCTCCATAACCTCAGCCATCGTCTTCTGAGTGGGTTTTCACTGATGCCAATTTTGGTGGTACATTTCCACAAGTCTCCCATCTTTCCCAACTCATTCTGCACATGTATGAGAGAAAAAAAGCAGCATGGCTTCACACAAGTGGCATTTGCCTACCCACACACAGACACACACACACACACACAGACACACACACACAAGCCTGTCTACACAAATACACACAGACACATACACAGAGTCACATACACACACATACACAGAGACATACACACATAGAGTCACATATACACACACAGACACACAGACACAGAGTCACATACACACACAGAGACACATAGAAACACAGACACACACAAGCCTGCCCCCCCCACACATAATAAATAAATAATAAATAAATAAATAAATAAATAAATAATGTAATCAGAGTACTTCTTTTGCAGTTGGGTGTGGTGATGCATACCTGTCATCCCAATACTCAGAGGTGAAGGCAGGGAGATCATGAGTTCAGGCCAGCCTGGTCTACCTGTAATCCTGGCAGTCTCTGTTTAATTGAGAGACTGCCTCACTGAATAAGGTAGAGAGCGATCCAGGAGGACTCCCAACATCAGCCTCAAGCTTCCATATATATATATGCACACCCACACACATGAACACACATACACACACATGCCACACACCAACACATTAAAACAGCCATCAAAAACAAAAAGAGAGGTAGGGGCTGGAGTGATGGCTCAGGTTAAGAGCACTGGCTGCTCTTGTAGAGGACCCGGGTTTGATTCCCAGCACCTACACGGTAGCTGATAACCGACTGTAACTCCAATTCCAGGGGAACCAATGCCCTCTTCTGACCTCCACATGGGTGCACTTACACATATGCAGACAATACACTTATACACAAAAAATAAAAATAAATAAAATATTTTCTTTAAAAAGAAAGAGAAACATTTCCTTTTGTTTAGGGGACCATTTTTCCTTTCAATACTGAGGAGTGAACCTTCATTCATGCCGTGCAAGCTCTCCAGCACTGAGTTACATCCCCAGGCATCGTCTTACCTGTGGATGCCTGTATGTAACTGCTGCTCCTCCGTAGCATAGGCAGCATGTTTCATGTGTGAGTTACCACAACTGACTTTGAAGATGCCCTTTAAAGACAGGCATGGTGTTGCATGCCTTTAATCCCTGCACTTGGGAGGCAGAGGCAGGTGGAGCTCTGTGAGTTCAAGGCCAGCCTGGTCTAGATGGAGAATTCCAGGCTAGATGGGGCTGAGGTTCAGCAATATCACTGATGGATTTGGGTTTTTAGTTTTTAATTCAATTTTATTTATCATCATAATTATTAGTGTCTGTGTGCATGCATGATGCACATGTGCAGGTGTGCATGTGGAGGTCAGAGGATGGTTTTCAGGAGCCAGCTCTTCCTTCCACCTTACAGGGGCTCTCTTGCTTCCAGAGCTGATGGATGATCCTCCTGTTTCCAAGTCCCATCTATAAGCAGGAGTGCTGGGAATACAGAATCAGAACATCACATTGGGCTTTTTAAAAAAATTTTTTTTATATTATGTGTATGAGTGTTTTGCCTGCATGTGCGTAAGTGCACTTGTGCATGTGATGCCCATGGAGGCCAGAAGAGGGCGTTGGAGCCCCTGGAAATGGAGTTATGGACAGTTTGTTGGCCATGCTGGGCCATCTCTCTAGTCCCTGCTTTTTTTCTTTGTTTTAAATGTGGGCTCTGGGAATCTAATTCAGATCATCAGACTGTGGGACAGATGCTCTTAGCTGCTGCGCCACCTTGCTGGGCGTCTGAAATCTTACATTCTAGGTCTTCTGTTGCTCTGTGCTCCAGATCACTAGTATGCTCTTCGACTCTGCCAGCAACCCCGTGACACTCATGCAGTGAGTCCTTAATTTTGATTAGAATGATTTTCAATCACAGAAATTGTTTCATATCTTTAGGTAATTAATTAAGGATAACTACAAGTTGGCACTCTTGCTATTGAGAAATGGCATCCAGATCTCTTTGAAGCTGAACCAGCCACAGTAACTTGCATGACTCACCTCATTGGGCTTTTTTCCCTTTTAGACCAGGTCTGTCACTGACCCTGGAGCTCTCCACTCTAGTAGACTGGCTAATCAGCAAGCCTTAGGGGTCCTCCTGTCTCTGCATAAGCCGCTGTACTCAGCTTTTTATAGGGATGCAGGCAGCTGGACTCTGGTTCTCATGCTTACACTGTAAGCAATTTACCCACTGTGTGTTTTGAATGTGAAACGTTGTCCACAGGCTCACATGTTTGAAAACTTGGTCACCAGCTGGTGGCACTATCTAAAAAGGTTGTGGAACCTTTAGGAGGTAAAGCCTGGCTGGAGGAAGTGGGTCACTGAGGGCCGGACCCTAAAGCTTTATAGCCTAGTTCCACTTCCTGTTCATATGCTGCTTCCTGAGTACAGATGCAACGTGACTAGCCAGGCTCCTGCTCCTGCCACCAACCCTGTCTGCTGCCATGCCTTCCCCAGCCCTGATGAGCTGCACCCCTCTGGAACTGTAAGCCAAAATCAACTTTTTCTCCCTTAAGTTACTTTTGTCAGGGTGTTTTATCACAGCACTGAGAAGTGACTGAACCACCCACTGACCTGTTTTCCCAGGCCCTCCATTTGTTTTTGTTTTTCTAAAGTGGCCTGATCTTTTTTTTACCAAAATTTATCAAATGATTCTCTAGAGTTCATAATAAATGTCATAATTTATGCAAATCCAGAAAGATAATATGCTAGTTGTACTAGTATTCATTTCCCTCAAGCCAAACATGGTGGCACATACCTGTCATCCCAGCACTTGGAAGGTGGAGGCAGGAGGCTCAGGAGTTCAAGGTCATTCTCAGTCACATAGTGAGTTTAAGGTCCACTTAGTCTACATGAGACCCTATCTGGAAAAAAAAAGTAAAAGAAAGAGAGGAGAGGGAGGGAGGGAAAGAGAGAGACACCTCTCTCTCACTTCCTTTTCCTCCCCACTGTCACACAAAGAGATATAGACAGAGAGAGAGAAAGAGAGAGAGAGAGAGAGAGGAGAGAGAGATCACTTGCATCATTAAACAATTTTATGGAAATCCCAGTATTGGGGAATATGATCATTAGTTTTGATTATTGGCTTGATTAGATTGAGGAGCACCTATGAGATTAGCTAACCACATCTCTGGGTGTGTCTGCGAGCATGCCTAGATGGACGGCAGTGAGAAAAGGAAAAGGCCAGAGAGTGCAGGCTTTCTCCTTCTTCCTCTCCCCCTCCCCCTCCACTCTCCCTTCCCCTCCCTCTCATTATCTGACTCAATTTAATCAAAGAACTAGAGCTGGAGGTGCAGCTCGCTGGTAGAGTATGAAGCCTTGGATTCAGTCTTCTTCACCAGGCAGGGTGAGGTATAATTTTCAGAAGTAAGTTGAAAGATATATACAAATCTAAGTGCTAATAGGCTATCTTACGTTGGAGTTTTGTTTTTTGTTTTTTCAAGTTCTATCACTTTCTGCTTTATTCTTTCGTCAGGTCTCTCACCTACCTTGGAACTAGGTTAGTAGCCAGCAAGCCTAGCAATGCTCATATCTCTACCTCCCACAGTGCTGGGGTACAGGCCTCTATGTGGCCATGACCAACCTTTTCTTTTTTTTTCTTCTTTGATTTATTTTTTTTATGGGGCTTTTGGCTACTCTAACATTCCTCCTTCTGAAGAGGTAACCCTAAAATCTTTTAAGGATTAGATAAAAGCTCCCAAATATTTTCAACGTTTTTGGCCTTTGGAACGAAGTACGTTGCTAAGAGGCCCAAGGACATTGTGAGTTTTAGCCAAGAAATTGGCTACTTTTCTTTGGGGTCTTTTTACCCTAACTGCCTAGCCAATTCCTACCTCCTATTCTTATCACATCATCCTCTGAAGGGGTTACCCAAATTGCCAATAGGGAATAGGGACGAAGACCGCTCTGGCTTCTTCCATGCTGAACAGGGACGCAGGGTGAGGCAATTGGAGCACCCCCTCAGTGGGTCTATCTAAAAGACTCCCAAATTGCATAACTCATCTCGAGGAGGAAAATAACGTCTTTGAATTGTGAATAAGAGACGTGAAGAAGTAAAGGCAAGAGTAATTAGCATTACAAGTTCTAGACAGGAAACTAGAAAAAAGTCAGAACTGGGCAGTTTTCAAATGTTCATATGAGAGTCCATTGGAATTTCATGACAAGGGCTTCCAAAAGCATCCCTCTATTGGGTTCCTCCTCATTTTTCTTTTGTCTTCCAAGGCTGGACTAGTTGGCTGGGAAGAGTGGCTGGATACTCAGGTCAGGGTCCAGTGACCCTGCTTGGCACTCCTTTAATGAATGAGCACAACCATCAATAAGCCCCATTGTGACTATGTTTAGCGATCAGGCTCAGCCAAAGTCATGATGATGGTAGTTATTTCGTGCAGAAGTGACTACTGTATAGCATCATCTTA
>NW_008348201.1:377435-377759 GCF_000622305.1 Nannospalax galili | reverse complement strand
GATAGGGGGAGAAAACAAATTTATCCATCATTTTAGAACAATAGCTGGTTGTCTCCCTTAGCTACAGGTGGGCACTACAGTATTGGAGACCAAGATTCGAAGTCTTACATCTGAGAAGCACTTTCTGGATAGGAACAGAAATCATAAATGAGGAAATAATTGTCTAAACAACTTTTTATATAGATTTAAGCCTAATGTCTGAAAAGCCTAATCCCTTGAACTCATCTACTGATAACTTTACTCTTTGGTTATACTTTCCTGTTGGGTGTTTAAGACCCAGGTTGTTTGAGGATCTGTTCCTCAGGGGTCACATGGGCTTGGGAG
>NW_008348201.1:374138-376512 GCF_000622305.1 Nannospalax galili | reverse complement strand
CAATAAATCCTCATGCTTGTTGCATCTCCTGATTTGAGGACTGAGTTATTGCGATCTCCCGTGAACGTTGGCTACCCCAGTCTGGGGGTCCAACATTTGGGGGCGCGTCCGGGATTCGGTCTCCCCCAGACCCATTTCCTCAGATCAGCAGGAGGTAAGACTTGTCTTGTGGTTTGTCTTGGTCTTAATGTCTGTCTGTCATTTCCTGCTCTGGGAACATTCCGTCTGAACAGTTGTGCCTGTACAGGACCTGTAAGTCTGTATTCTGGGAACCAAGGGGAGTGGCAGACGTGCCCAGAGACCCCAGGTTCCAGCATTCTGGCCCTAGTGACCAGAGTGATCTGAAGTGAGGAAGACAGTGTCTCCTCACCTCGGGAGAAGGGAGATTGGCTTGGCTACTCCCCTCCCGGTCTGTACTTTCAGTTTTTGAGTCAGAGAGCGTGCCGAGGTTTTTTGTTTATCTGTATCTGTATTTGGGGATCCTGAAAGTAAGAATGGTGAGTGCTGTATGTGTCTGGGTGTAAGAAGGACCGGTCCACTTGAATGTGATATAACACGGTGTGTGTGCACTTAATAGTGTATTAGTATTTTAAAAAGAAAAGATCTAGTTTTGTATTTTTCTCTACACTCTCTATTTTAAGCCTTCTCTGTTTCTCTTTTATTCTTGATCCAGTCTTTGCGAGGGACCGTTAAAGGCGAAGGAGCAATTGAGGTTTTCTGGTCAGGGCCACTCCCTGACATAAACCAAAGGCTCTTAGCCCTCTTAGTGGACCCCGACTGCCCACACGGGTGGAGACAGGACAGTCTTTCTATATCTTCCTTTCTCTCTAGCCACTAAAAAGTCCCATGGGCACGGGTCGAGCAAGTAAGAGCCACAGGGCACTCGCCGCTAAAAGACTCCTGTAAAAGGATAAGGGGGTCCCAGACGTGAACCTCAGATAAATTCACGTCCCCCGCAGAAGAAAAACTGGGCACCGATAGGTACTCGTCCACAAGCACACTCACTGGTCATCACTGTTTGGAGTGTCTCTCTCTCTCTCTCTCTCTCTCTCTCTCTCTCTCTCTCTCTTCCTCCTTTTCTCCATTTCTCTTCTAAAAGTCTTTCACCATGGGTCAATCACTTATTACCCCCTTGAGTCTAACTCTAGAACACTGGAAGGAAGTTATAGAACGAGCCCGTAATCTATCATTAGAGGTCCAGAAGAAGAAGTGGCAGAGTCTCTGTTCCTCTATATGGCCCTCCTTTGAAAAAGGATGGCCAAGGGACTTTTGATCTTGCTACTATTTTGCAGGTTAAGAAATACATTTTCCATCCAGGGCCACACGGGCACCCGGATCAGGTGGCCTACATAGTCACCTGGGAAGACTTGGCCTGGAACCCCACATCTTGGACATGACCATTCCTACCTCCTTGGGGAACCGGAGAGAATGATCAAGGACCCCCTATCCCTTCTGCTCCCCTAAGTCTCACTTCCTCCTTCCTGCCCCTTCAGTCTTCCTCTGAGAAGAAGAAGCAGAACCTCCCCGAGGACCAAACTCCCTGAGAAAAAGAGAAACAAAGAGTTAAGTTGAATTTTGGCCACAGTAGTTCAGGGAACAGGACCAGGCAGGGACCTGGGAGACAAGAGAAGGCCCCGAGTGGATAAAGACCAGTGTGCCTATTGCAAGGAGAGAGGACATTGGGCTCGAGAATGTCCGAAGAAGCTGAACAGACTTCAAAAGAAGACAACCCCAGTCCTGACTCTAGGGGACTAGGGGAGTCGGGGCCAGGAGCTCCCCCCTGAGCCCAGGGTAACTTTAAAGATAGGGGGGCAATTGACTACCTTCATGGTAGACACAGGAGCTCAACACTAGGTCTTGACAACAACCAAGGAACCTGTGAGTTCCAAAACAGCCTGGGTCCAAGGGGCCACCGGAGGAAAGATATACAAGTGGACCACAGAAAGAAAAGTGGACCTCAGTACAGGAAAGGTTTCCCACTCGTTCCTGTTGTTCCCTGACTGCCCCTATCCCCTTCTTGGGAGAGATTTACTCTCTAAGCTGGGAGCCCACATCTACTTCACTAAAAAGGGAGCTACTCTAGAAGGAAAAAATGGAGCTCCACTACAGGTATTAACCCTACGATTAGAAGATGAGCATCGGTTATATGAAGAACCAATAACAGGGACTCCTGGTATATCTGATTGGCTAATTAAATTCCCCTCAGCATGGGCTGAGACAGGAGGCCCGGGACTGGCATCCAACCAACCTCCAATAATGGTCACTCTAAGACCATCTGTAACCCCGGTTTCAATCAAGCAATACCCTATGAGCAGAGAGGCTTGAGAGGGAATTAGACCCCACATTCAAAGACTCTTACAAATAGGCATACTCC
>NW_008348201.1:370171-372408 GCF_000622305.1 Nannospalax galili | reverse complement strand
GATAGTGGCCCTTCTACAAGCCTTGTACTTGCCAAAACAGGTCAGCATAATTCATTGCCCTGGGCATCAATGAGACCAGGGGCCGATTGCTCGAGGCAATCGGATGGCGGATGAAACTGCCCGTCAGGCAGCAGAAGGTACCTACATTCTTTACACACATGCAGACCTTCAGGCTGAGATGGAGAGACAGGAAAAGAAAGCAGAAGCTTCTTTTACTTACACTGAACAAGATTTGGAACTTGTTCAAAAGCTTAATGCTACTTTGGATCCTGAAGCCAAGATGTGGAGATATCAAAATCATACTATACTGCCTTGGGAAGCAGCACTTGAGCTAATCTCCCAACTCCACCAGAGGACACATTTGGGACACAAGAAACTCATCTGACAAGAGAGAAAGAGGGACATGACCAGGAACTAACTGGGAAGTAGATTTTACTGAAGTACTCCCAGAAAAATATGGTTATAAATATCTTCTAGTGTTTATAGACACTTTTTCAGGATGGGTTGAAGCTTTCCCCACCAGAAAGGAGACAGCTCAGACTTTGGCAAAAAAAAAAATTAAAAAAAAGCTGATTGAAGACATCTTCCCTCGATTCGGACTGCCTAAGGTAATTGGGTCTGACAATGGCCCAGCTTTCGTCTCCCAGGTAAGTCAGGAAGTGGCCAAAATATTGGGGGATTAATTAAAAATTACATTGTGCTTACAGACCCCAAAGTTCAGGACAGGTGAAAACAATAAATAAAACCATTAAAGAGACCTTGACTAAATTAGCTCTAGAGACTGGCACTAAAGACTGGGTGCAGCTCCTACCTCTAGCTTTATTTCTGACTAGAAATAGCTATACATGGCCTAACCCCCTATGAAATCCTCTTTAGAAGACCACCTCCTGTCCTCAATGTAACTTTGTCCCCCTTGCCCTCTTCTTTTGATAACCCCAGCCTAAAATCAAGCCCTCCAGATCATCCAGAACCACGTTTGGAGGCCTTTGGCTGCTGTCTACCAGCCTGGGAGTCCACAAACGCCCCACTCCTACCAAATTAGAGATTAGGTGTACGTGAGAAGACACAACGTAAAGACTCTCGAACCACGGTGGAAAGGACCCTACACAGTTCTTCTGACTACACCCACGGCCCTCAAGGTAGACGGGATTTCGGCTTAGATCCTTGCTTCCCACGCCAAAAGAGCCCCGACTCAAGAGGACGCTGAAAGATGACATCTGCACAAAACATCCAACCCCTTAAAAATAAGACTCTCCAGAGATATTTAATAATTCTTCTTGTTTGTAGGTTTGCCCTCAGTCAAGGGAGTCCCCATCTCCCCGTGTTAACTACCTGGCAGGTGATCAATCAAAGGGGCTTGGTGGACATGTTACTCTGGGTTAACTCCCTGTGTAGCTAGCATGGTCCTCAAAACTTCTCAAGATTACTATGTTATGATTAAGCTTCTGCCCTGAGTATTCTACCACCCTGCAAATTCCATAGAACAGTTTTTTGAGCAACACCCAGACAAATATAAAAGAGAGCCTATATCCCTGACCCTGGCAATACTTCTAGGAGCAGGGGTGGCAGCAGGGGTAGGAACTGGAACAGCGGCCCTAATACAAAGACCACAATACTATGCAGATTTACAGATGGCTGTAGATGAAGATATTAAAACAATAGAACAGTCAATTACCCTCTTGGAGAAATCTCTAACCTCCCTCTCAGAAGTAGTATTACAGAATAGGAGGGGGCTAGATCTGCTTTTCCTCAAAGAAGGAGGACTCTGTGTGGCTCTAGGCGAAGAGTGTTGTTTCTATGCTGACAGCTCAGGGGTTGTTAGAGACTCTATCACTAAGTTCAGCCAGCGGTTAGATAAAAGACAAAGAGACTGTGAATCCAAACAGGGGTGGTTTGAAGGATGGTTTAACAAAACCCCCTGGTTAACTACTCTAGTATCCACCCTAGTAGGTCCCCTAGTTATTCTTTTCCTTCTCTTAACCTTCAGACCATGCATCATCAATAGACTGCTACAGTCTATTAGGAACCGAATATCAGTAACTCAAGCTTTGATCCTTACCCAACAATACCATGCTACAGAACACTTATAGATTTTATGATTAAAATCTTGCCATAAGAAAAGGGGGGAATGATGGAATCAAACTAAAGCCCCCCAGGTTAAAGTAGATTTAACCAAATCCCCCAGACTAAAGAAGAATATTCAGAACAAGGAAGTAAGAAGTAAAATAATTCTAACT
>NW_008348201.1:367273-370105 GCF_000622305.1 Nannospalax galili | reverse complement strand
ACTCACAGTATGGTGTGAGTCCGTTTTGCAAAACGCCAATAAATCCTCATGCTTGTTGCATCTCCTGACTTGAGGACTGAGTTATTGGGGTGCGACCTCCCATGAACGTTGGGTACCCCAGTCTGGGGGTCCAACACCATATCCTTTTAACATCTTTTACATTCTCATTTCTCTTTTTTGTTTTTTAATAATTATGAGACATAAGAGCATCAACAAATAAATTTTCCATCTGTTGTGAGACTTCTTTTCCTGGGGATGCTAAGCAATGCTCATTCCCTTTTAAGGTTCTAGTGTCGAGCCAATCCTTGATTAAAGTTTTACTGGGGAACCAATGAATAAGAGCTTACTCACCAAGATAACTGAGGGGTTGCTGAGGTGTATATATGACCTAAGGGTATGTACACTGGAAAGCCTTTACCCAACATGGGTCATGCCTTCTCTTCCTAGCCTTCCCCAGATTGTATACTTTAGCCCTCCCCAAATCCAGGAGGCCATGTGTGATTAGGGTCAAATTACATACAGTTGGCTGGGATCAGTGGGTGGATACTCAGGTGAGGATCCAATGACCCTGCTTGGCCCTCCTTTAATGAATGAGCACAACCTTCAAGTCCAATTGTGAGGATGTTTAGCGATCAGGCTCAGCTGAAGTCGTGATGATGGTAGTTATTTCATGCAGAAAGGGCTGCAATATAACATCTTATTAAAAGGACCACCATGCAGAGGCAGGATCCAGGGGCTCTCAGGCAATCACCTGCGTTCTTAGCCCCTCTGTAAAAGAGAGAGGCAGGAGGGAGGCCAGACCGCGGTACTCTGGCGGTCTGCTGAGATCTACACCAATGGAGGTCAGGAACCCACCCTCTCAGGCTGTCTCTTAATGTTGGAGTTTTAACATTCTAATAATTGATAGTAAAGGCTTTCTAGGGAATCTCTCGATTTCAGGGAAAAAAACCCAAAATGTGTGATGATAATAATCACTACTTTATATACTATGTGTAACATTTTAAGTTTGTAATATTGTTTTTATACTTAATGGGTCTTAATTACTCATTATTGAATGTTCACTAAATATAAATTATGTGCCGTGTATTTTTCAGAAATCTTATGTTCATTGTTTAGGAAATATAAAATGTTTAGTTTACATTTGAGTTGGATAAATACTAGCACAGTGCGCCCCGCTGCGTAGCTAGCCAGCTTTGGATTGAGTCTTGTGTCCTCCAGCCTCGGAAAGTGACACAGCTAGCAGTGGCGTGTTGCTGCGCTTTGCCCTGGCTGTGCGTAGAGCATCCCCAGTGCTGTAGGCAGGCACAGCAAGCCCAGGGCCAGGTTCAGATATTCCAGCTAAGCACCCTCAGCACCAACATGATACTAACCCACCACTGTAACTTCAGCAAATTATAATGGCAACAGCTTTATTATGTGTTGGGCTGTGTTTCAGGTGATTTTATCCTCACACCAAACACATTGCCTCTGAAATGAGACAATCCATTTAAGAGTTGGAAAAAAAAAACCACTACATACTATCTATTATTGGGAATAATGAAGGAATTAACAAGATATAAAATACTAACTTGTAGGGGGGTCTGAGCCTCCTTAATGCTGATATGAACAATTAATTCTTAGCTGAGACAAAATCTGAAAATCATTTTCAAAATCACCTAGATGCATGTATAGTTGTTAGTTACTTGAGAGAAAAATATTAAGATTTTTCTTTCCTGATTTGAATCTCTTGATTAGTGGGGCTGTCATTCCACATTTATTTTTATGAAATAATAACTCCAAATTACTTCTAAATGGATGCATCAGCTTGGATTAGTTCAGTAAATTAAGTATTTTCCTTAAGATACTTAGCATCCATGCTACAAATGTGAGGGATGATAAATGATGAAAATGTTTTCTATCCTCCCACACCACAAGGTTCTTAAAGGTCAGAATCCAAGGAGGTCAAGTAGCTTCAACTAAAAAGGCTAAAAATGAAGCCATCTTAGGAGACAAGAGGCCACAAGGGCTAATGAAACCAGCTCACACTGTTCTAAAGTCTCTCTCTGTATTTTGTGCTGCATGATAGATCAAGGTCGTCTCAGACAGTTAGGCAAGAGCTAAAATAAAAGCAGGCCACAAGTTGAAACTAGATACAGAAGATGACATAAGCAGATCAGTGAGACCTGGGAAATCAAGCAAAGGCAGTGGCAAGAGACTGGCCAAGGGCAGGAAGAAAGCTGTCCAGTGATCATAATAACTAATAGAGACATAGAAAGGAGAGCCTCAAAGATACTGAGGATTAGATGGGCTTGAGCTAAAGATTCAAACCAAGAGAAAACATAAAGATCTTCCTAGACTCCAACAAAGATATGCTATACAGATAGATTTGGAAACATACAGCATACAGTCCTACACATTTCTTCCACTGATTTTGAAGGCATGCTGCTCCAAATCTGGAAATCTGGTGTGTGTGTGTGTGTGTGTGTGTGTGTGTGTGTGTGTGTGTGTGTGTTGTTTCAAATGCAGGGCCTTGCTAGACAAGTGCTGTACCACTTAGCTACATCTCCAGCCATCAAACCTAACTTTTGATAGAGGCTAACAGATCCTGTGGGCCAGGGAGTTTGATTTTCTTCATTCAATCTAAGCCCCACCAGTCCAGTCTGTATCTTAAGTGTATTAAGGTGTTTGCACAAGTATTGAGCCAGAAAGCACAAGAATGGGTGTAAATCTGTCTCTACTAGTGAAACAAGTCAGGGCCTATGACCAGCCAATGGTAAATCAGCAGAGCCCTGCATGTGTCATGTTACTACTGGTAGGAACTGGCCCTTTGCCAAGGTTCTGCCAAATGGCTCT
>NW_008348201.1:353180-364530 GCF_000622305.1 Nannospalax galili | reverse complement strand
TTTAAATTTATTTTTTTATTTGATGTGTATGTGTGTATTGCCTGCATGTAGGTAAGTGCACCCATGTTGTGCAATGCCCACGGAGGTCAGAAGAGGTTGTCAGATCCCCTGGGACTGGAGTTACGGACAGTTGTTAGCTGCCATGTGGGTGCTGGGCTTCAAACCCGGGTCTTCTGCAAGAACAACCAGTGTTCTTAATCCCTGAGCCATCTCTCCAGCCCCCAAATGGTTATTTCTAAATGTAAGAAAACATTTATCACTGTGCTTGGCATCATTGGGATCATTGGCTCTGACTTCAGATAAGTGCAATAAACAAATCTCTGAGCTCATGGAAACTACTTCTGTTGCAAGATCTCCTAGCTAATTCTACCCGGGTCTTCTAATGTAGTACTCATATTTGCTTATTTATTTTTCATATGTATCTGTCTTTACATATGTAAAGGCTAATGAGGAGTTCCTAGGCATGTTCTGAATGAAGGAGCTTCAAATGCCATTTGCCTTTTTAGTCAGATTAATGAGCTCACTTGTAGAAGAGTTGCAAGTGGATTTAGTTGTTGCTTTTGTTTGGATAAGGAATCAAATACCTAGTGATAGGCACTTATAAAAAAAATCAGTAATGCATTGATTTAGATAATATTCTCTTTTCAGTTAACTTATGTGCGGGTGGGATAAAAGGGACAAGTTTATTCATAAGCTGATTTGACACAATTGAACCACTAAATGTCACAATACTAGCAATAAAAAGCATTTGTATTCTGAGATTTCTACTTTATGATTGTTCACAATGCTCTAAACAATTTTCAAGATGTAGTGATATAAAAGTAGGAAAATTAAAAGGATAGAGGTAAAATTCAGGAATCAGAATGAATGAGAAAGTCATTTGTAATTTACGTAGATTCAGTATTGGATTATTGATTTGCAGGAACTATATATAAGATATATAGGAACTATATATAAGTTGACGTAGATATTTTCTTTTTATTCCTATATATAATTATATTCCACTAATCTAAGAGATATTCATCTGAAAGCCCTCCTGCAATATAATCAAGAAGTAGGAAATGTTGGGGAATAAATAAAAAGGTGTATTACTGCTTAACGGGCTGATGGTGATAAACTTTACCAGAAGATAGCCCTTCAGATTTCCAATCGGTTCCTGTTTTCCTTATGTTCCATAGCATAAAAGCAACACAACAGGAAAAAAGACAAGGAGCTGGTACGTTGGCTCAGTGGGTAAAGCCCTTGCACATGAGCAGGAAGACTGGGGTGTGAGTCCTCAGACCACTGCAAAGCTGGCGTGGGAGCGCATGCATCTGTGATCATGGTATCCTGTAACAAGATGGGAGGTGGAGACAGAATCCTCAAGGCTAGAGGGCCAGCAGCAAGCCACGGTGACCCTGTCTCCGGCAAAGTGGGGGCAGAGGCCCAACACTGTCTTCTGACCCAAGGCTGTCTTCTGACCTCCACATGTGTGTGTGTGCACACGCGTGCACACACACACACACACACACACACACACACACATGGTGGGGGGGAAACGATGATGTGGTGGTGGTAGTGGATGACTGCACAATGAGGGAAGTAACAGAAAAAAGAAAAGGAAAGGCAGACTGAAGACCTCAAAAACTTAGGGGTCTAGGTCCATTTATTATATAGAGAAACAAATCTACACTTTTGAATAACAGCATTTTTATGTGACAGAAAGAAGATTGGATATGTGATTGGAATCATTTGAGACCTTTAAGAACTAGAATAATAATACATTTAAGTCATAAGCCAGTCTGGAAATAGTTAGCAAGAACCCTACTTACTGGGGTTACAGGGTTCTGGGGTTACAATGTGGATAAAAGATTACTGAGAGAGTCAGCTGGGCATGGTGGTGCACGTCTTTAGTCCTAGAACTTGGGAGGCAGAGGCAAGTGGATCTTTGTGAGTTCGAGGCCAGCCTGGTCTCTATAGTGAGTTCTAGACAAGCTGGGATTATAGGGAGACCCTGTCTCAAAAGGAAAAAAAAAAAAAAAAAAAAAACTATTGAGGGAGTTCAAGGTGCTAGGTCGGGTAAAGGAATGGCTGGAGGGCAAACCAGTGTTAAAGGGATGAAAGCAAGAAGACTTGAGGTCTCAGCCAGTTGAGGAAGGTGACAGATAAGACTCTTAAGATGAACCTAGATATCCCTCACAGGGAGTTGGATATGTTACAATGTTATTCGTCAGGATATGAAAGGCAGGAAGAAAAACATGTTTGAAGAATGAGTTCACTTTTGAGATTCAGAAGTCAATATAATAATCTAGAATTTCAAGGAAAATTCTTCAGCATTAACATGTACCTATGATCATGGAAGCTCTGGATGAGACGGAGGCTACTGTGGATGAAAGTTCAAGAACAGGAACTTGAGCACCATTGCGGTTAAATACACATAGACGGAAGAGCCAAGAAAGAGTATTAAGGATTTAGCCCAAGGATTGGGAAGAAAGATGGTGATAAATAATGACAGTGATCTAACCAGGGTGAATACTGGGAAGTGACTTTATATAATTTTTATTTTATGTGTATGAGTGTATTGCTTGCATGTATGTGAGTGCACCCATGTCGTGCAATGCTGCAGAGGTCAGAAGAGGGCTTCGGATTTCCCTGGAGCTGGAGTTAAGGACAGTTCGTAGCCACCATGTGGGTGCTGGGAATCAAACCCAGGTCCTCTGCAAGAGCAGTCAGTGCTCTTAACCACTTAGCCATCTCTCCAGCCCAGGAAGTGACTTTTGAATTTGACAATTAGGGTAACTTCAGTAAGTGGTAAAAGAGTGAACCAAAATTAAGCATTTTGAAAAGTGAATAAAATAAAATGGAGAGAACAGGTATGTGAGAGTTTGGCGGACAGCTTCTAAGATGGATCCCAGCATCCCTTTCACCTACTGGTCATGATTTTGCACAATCCTCTACCATCAATTGTGAGCTAGACTCGGTGACTTGCTTATAATGAATAGAATATGCAAAAGTAAAATGCCACTTGCAAGACTAGGTTTAAAAAACAGACTGGATCCTGGGCTGGAGAGATGGCTCAGAGATTAAGAGTGTTTCCTGCCTTTGCAGAGGACCCATTGGGTTCTTAGTACCCACATCAGGCTGCCCACAACCATCTGTAACTCCAGGAGGTCCAATGCCCTCTTCTTGCCTCCACAGACACCTGCACATATGTGATATACAGTCACACAAACACACACATACATAAAAAAAAATCCTAAAAAGAAGACTGGATCCCACCTGGGTTGCCATTTCTTCTTTGCTCTGCTCATCCTCATGGAAGCCAGCTGTCATGTCTGGAGCTGCTCTAGAAAGAGATCCACATGGCCAACAAGCTGCTGAAGACTTCTGAACAATAGCCAGTAGGCCCTCAGTCCAGAGACCCCCAAGGAACTGAATCCTGCTACCAAAAGCAGATGAGTTCGGACAACCTTTGACATGCCTATTGCCCCTGCTGACATCTGGGTTGTGGCTTTCTGAAACACCAAGTCAGAGTACTCAGCTCATACAGCAATGGAAAATATAAGGTAAGGTGTGATACTGAGTAATGGCTTCAGAAGAAGAAATTTTGGAAAGTACCTTTGTTTCTTTTTAAATGAGGTGGATTTGAGTGTTATATATGCCAATGAGGCAGTGAGGAACGTTTGGAAACAAAGCATGAGGAAATGACATTGGAAGAGGAAAAGAAGATAACAGGATTCAGCCTAGTACTGCCAATACTCCTGAGAAGTGATTATTTTGGTGGAGCACCTCTGTGAGCTCAGCATGTGGAATGCCAGCACTTAAGGCAGGAGGACCACAAGTTTGAGACCATCCTGGGTGACACAATGAGACCCTGTTGGAAGGGAGGGAGAGAGGGAGGGGGGAGGGAAGGAGAGAAGGAAGGAAAGAAGGAAGGAAGGAAGGAAGGAATCAAAACATGGCAACTCATATGCACTGACCCAGATCCTAGGCGAATAGAATAGATTTATCCAGGAGAAAGATAATTTCCATCTGAGACTAGAGGAAATTGTAAAGGAACTGGAGATGGGAATAATTATTTGATGGGGTTGAGGAGAAAACTGGGCCACAAAAAAACACTTCAGCATTTTCTATGAAATGTGGATTCATTCAGGGTCTAGAACTTGAAATAAGTGGCAAAGAAATAAAATAGCTACTAAAATGAGTGAAAAGGGGAAACCTCCTGAAGTGCAGCTGAGTCTGGAGGCTAGGATTTGCTAGGTGCCGGTCACGTGGCTTTTCTTCAGCACTGCTCAGCGGCCTGTGTGAAAAACTGGAGATGGCAGATAGGTAGATAGCAGAATTAATGCAAGGATGAGATGTGACAGCAGGCTGGGTTCTGAAATTGAATAATCAGTTGAAATCATGCTCTAGTGTGCCTCAGATGAAAGGGAAATGGACTCCAACTGAGGAAAACAGAGCGTTGTGGACGGCAGAAACAAAAACGGAGAGAGAATGAAAATACTGGAAAAACAGGAAGCTATTTTTAGAAACCCAAATAAAAGAACACGGGATTTCAGAGGCCGAAAGAGCAGCCTGCTCACCTATGCCAGCACCTTGCTCCATTTTACAGCACAGACATAAAAGAGTAAGAACTTTAATCCGACCATTTTGCACCTCCAACCCAAGGCTTGTAATCAATGAACTAGCCTTATGTAACTGACCACCAACTCTTCGATTTCTTCCTAGAGGAAGGAGAATTGCTGCCTCCTCCAGCGCTCCAGGAGACCCCCAGGGTTCTTGGGGTCCCTCTTGGAAAAGAGGCGTTCTCCCATTTGGGATATTAGTGGGGCTGTCTTTGTAAGAAGCCTGTCAAATCAAGCTTGAATGACATCTCCCCTGGCCCTCCTGAAGCTGCTGCTGGCCTGGGGCGGCTCTCGGCACCTCCAGGAGACCCAGTGGGATCTAGCTTCTGGCTCCTGAGGGCTGTGATTTAGGAAAGAAGGAAGGAAAAGGGACACTGAGACAAACAGCCATCGGCTCTTGGGCTTTGCAGGTGGGAAGCTCAGCTCTGTCATGGCTTACCCTGCTGCCCTCATGGCGCTCACTCGGTTTGCTCAGCACCAACTGCTTCTCCTTGCCGACCTGCCCACTCATAGGACCCTCTCCTCGGGTGGTAAGTAGGCTCTTCCTCCCAGGCTGACCTGGGCTGATACTCCCAGATAGCCTTGCGATTTGATTGGTTTCAGTCATAACTATGAGACATGCAGTCTCCTGAAAGCAGAGGCATCTCTCCTGATGGCATCCCCTTTGTGACCTTTGTCTCTTGGGGTGGCTGAGGCTGGACAACCTCTTCTCAGTGGGATATGGTCAGAACAGTGAGACAGGGGGCTGGGAATATAACTCAGTTGGTGGAGTTCTTGTCTAGGATGCCTGAAGCCTTGGGTCTCCACCCAATAAAACATAACATGGGGGTACATGGTGGCACGTGCCTGCGACCGCAGCACTCAGGAGGTGGAGGCAGGAGGATCAGGAAGTTCAAGGTCATTCTTGGCCACATAGCAAGTTGAAGGCTAGCCTGGGCAGCAGGAGACCCTTTCCTCCCTCCCTCCCTCCCTCTTCTCTCTCTCTCTCTCTCTCTCTCTCTCTCTCTCTCTTTCTTCTTTTTGTGTTTGTGTGTGTCTTTTTGAGACAGGGTCTCCCTTTAGCCACAGCTGGCCTGGAAATCACAGTGCATGGAAACCAAGCTGGCCTGATCTCACAGATATCTGCCTGGTTCTACCTCCCAAGTGCTGGGATTAAAGGCCTTGGAAACCACACCATGCTCCTTCTTCTTGACACAGTCTCATCTTAATGGTGTTTGAAATTTTTATCCATATACAAGTATCACCAACAGAAGTCTGTGGGTAGTCAGCATTGCTTCTTGCATTTAAGACATCAGGATCTTTTTAGCTTCCTGGCTTTTTCTTGTGGTGCTGAGAAACGCAGGGCCTCTTGCATGCTAGGCCATTACCAAGGGGCATCCCCATCACCCTGACTTTTGTTTTTAATGTTAGCAATAGATTTTTTTTTTATTGAAAAAGGTCTTGTTTCTCAAATCTCAGTATCTGGCATTGTGTCTGATGAATATTGTTTAATAAATATTTAGTTTTTGTGGGTTTTTTCCTCTTTTCTTATTTGCTTCTTAGACTTTTCCACTCCAATTTCTAATTAGCGCCTCTCACAGTTCCCCATCCCCACTTGGGGGAGGGTGTTGACTATTTTTCCTTTGTTTTGTTTTGCTTTTGCTTTTGAGATAGGGTCTCAATAAGGTACCAGATGACCTTGAACTCGGTACATTGACCAAGCACACCTTGAACTTTTGATCCTTCTGCCTCAGCTTCAGATAGATGGAATTTCAGGCCTGTGCCTCTAAGTTCCATTTTAATGGTTGATCTTCACTGTCAACTTAACTCCATTCAGAGATGCCTTGGAGAAGGGAAGCTCGAAAGATGGTTCGGTGGTTAAGAGCACCCAGCGCTTAAGAGCACTGGCTTTTCGTCCAGAAGATCCAGGTTTGATTCCCAGCACCCATATGGAGACTAACACCTGTCTATAACTCCAGTTCCAGGGATCCAATGCCTTCTTCTGGCTTCTGTGGGCACTGCATGACATGGCTGTACTTACATACACGCAGGCAAAACATTCATGACCATAATATAAAAATAAATTTTAAAAAGAGAGAGCTGCCTTGGACTGGTGAGGCATATCTCTGGGTGTGTCCACGACAATGTTTCCAGAAAGGCTTGGCATGTGGGAAAGAACTAAAGGGGAAAGCCCCACCCTGAGTGTAGGCATCACTCCTCAATGGGCTGAAGGCCTGAGAGAGTAAAACTGGAAGAGAAAGCCAGCCAGTGCATGAAAGCTCCATTCTTCCTAAAAAAGTACTACAAACAACACAAACATACCAGCAGCGCTCCAGAGAGCCTGTAGCCTTCAGCTCTGGACTGAGACTGTCAGGGCTTCCAGCTTCTTGGACAGGGCAACCATGAGGTTCTTTGCCTCTCCTGTGTGCATACAGCCACTGTTCGACTATACAGCCTCCTATCGTGTAACCCAGTAAACTCCACAGATATTTATGCATGAATATATATACATATACATGTATATGCATATATACATGTATATGTATATGCATATATATACATATATGTGTATGTGTATATAGATATATATATGCATGTTCTGTTCCTCTTGAGAACCCTAATAAACACACCACCTCCTTACAGACTTAAAAAAATATAATAAATTTTGGATGGGGGCATAAAATTGCAAATAAACTATCATCATTATTATTATTTGCCCTAGAACTCACTATATAACCCAGGCTTGTTCAAATTCACAGCAATCCCCCTGCCTCAGTCTCCTGAGTGCTGGAATTTGAAGTATGGAATAGCACACCTGGCTCATTTTCTAAAAATTTGGCATAAAAGCTGTTTCCAGGACTAAGTATTTTAGAACGTCATTTTCTTTTAGAATAGCAATAAAATAAAAATTTTACAATTCTGGATGCTGACTATGCCTCTAACATTAGAATTTAAAATTATTTATTTTTCTATGTGTATGACTGTTTCTCCTGCATGTATGTAAGTGCACCATATTTGTGCAAACCTGCAGAGGTCTGAAGAGGGTTGGATCCCCTGGAACTGGAGTTATGGATGGTTGTTAGCTGCCATTGTGGGTGCTGGGAACTGAACCCAGATCCTTTGCAAGAGCAGCCAGTGCTCTTAGCCACTGAGCCATCTCTCCAGCCCCTGAAAAATATTTATATACTTCTGTTCATAGCAGCATCATTCAAAGTATCCAAAAGAGAAAAGCAGTTCAAGTACCACCAAGAGATGAATGGGCAATGAAAAGTAATACAGACATCTGTTTTATCATGATCAGCTCAACTGGCTTTAGAATCATTATAGAAACACCTCTCCAGAAAGGTTTAACAGAACAAGGAATACCTACCATGAACATGGGCGGCATCATTCCCTGAACTGAGGAACTGGCCTGAATAAAAAGGAAATAGCAAGCTGAACACCAGCATTCATCTCTCTCTGCTTTCCGACTGTGGATACAACATGACCAGCCACCCCACGTTCCTGCTGTTATGCCTGCCCTGCCATGATGGACTGTACCCTCAAACTCTGAAAAAACAAGCCATTCCTTAAATTGCTTCTGTCAGGCATTTTTTTCATAGATATGAGAAAAGTTATAATACATCATATAATGGAATTATTCAGCATTAAAAGGGAAGAAAATCCTGACAAATTTGAAACCTCAAAGTCATTTTACTAAGTGAAATAAGTCAGCCATGAAAGGACAAATAGTCGGTTACTACATGTATATGGAGCAGTCAGATTGCTAACAGCACAAAGTGAAGGGCTGGTTGCCGGGGCTGAAAGCAAGGAGAATTGGGTATCTTTTAATTTTTCAGCATGGGAAGATGAAAATATTTGTGGAGATGTGGAAATGGGTGGTGACAATGCTTCATAACAATGGCAAATTCTAGTTATTTGTACTTTACAATAAATAAGCACACCAAGATGAGCTCATGTAGGAGTTAAAGATATGATTCAGTGGTTGAGTGCATGGTCGAATTAGGAGTCCTTTATTAGTAGCCGGCAGTCAGGGAGGGGGCTAATGCCCCAAAGAACTCTCAACCCCAAGGAGAGGCAGGGCAGGGTTTCTAAAGCTTAAAAACCACAATTACATTATGCCAGGGGCAAAGCCAATAACCATAGTTACATCAGATCACCATAGTTACATCAGATCACCATAGCTACATGAGATCAGGGGCAGGTCAGTTAAAAAAGAGGTTTTCAGTTAACAAAATGTTTTGGTTAGGCTGAGTGGGAGGACGTGCTACCTGGCTATTTGTAAGTTTCCCAGTATTATAGAAACAATGCACCCCTGAAACTGCCTGCATGAGATGTTCTGCCTGGCTGGCTGCAGTGGGAATGGCTGGGCAAAAACACAGGGTAAAGCAAGTCAGCTAGAACAATATGGAGTTAGATTTGCCATTTCAGTATGGTCTCAAATTTGGGATACTCAGAAAGGCATTGTTAATAAAAACAAAAGCCCCAATCCTCCAAAACAAAACAGCTTAATAGCAGGAAACAATCTGATAAATAAAATTGCCTACAAGTAACTGAAATAATAGAATGAGAACTTCAATACCAGTGTCTGCACTGGGTTGAATGAGGTAATACAATGTTATGTTTGATTTAGTGGAAGCACAGTGTTTGTTGCAGAAATTCAGAATCTGAAATGTTAGGATGTCAGTTCTCACCAAACTGATTTATGTGTCTATTCCAATCTCAGACAAAATCTCAACAGAATATCCACAAGCTGATTCTAGAATCTATTTGTAAAAGATAAGGAATTAAGAATAACCAAAACGATTTTGAAAAAGAAGAAACTTGGAAGACTTATACTATCTGATTTCTAGTCTGGTTGTGGCTACATGGAGACCCTTTCTCAAAACCAGCCACCCCACTGAACCTGGGTCCTCTGGAACAGCAGCCAGTGGTCTTCATCTTTGAGCCAACTCTTCAGCACGTCTCTCCCCTTTTTTATACAGAGTCTTGCTATATAGTAATCCAGGATGGTCTTGAACTCCATGTGAGCCATCTGCCTCAGCCTCCCAAGTTCTGGGATGACAATCCTATGACACCAATTTTTGAATAAGCAAAGTTCTAAAAAGAGATGATGTATCAAAGAAGATATAAAAATGGCAAAAACAAGAAAATCTGTTGGATATTGCCAAGAAGGCAATGCAAACTAAAATCACAAGGAGACATTGCTACATATTCATAAAAGTGACAAAGAAAAGACTGATAGAACCAAATGCTGATGAGTGTTCAGAACAATTGAAACTGTGACACATAGCTGGTGACAATGAAAAATGCTACAGCCAACTGAGTAAAGTGTGGCAGTATCTTATATACCTAAATATAAAATACCATGTGGTCCAGCAATCTAACTCCTAAGAGAGATGAAAACTTATGTTCACATAAAATCTTTCATAAAAAGTCCAGCCTGGTCTACATAGTGAGTTCCAGGACAGCTGGGGCTACAGGAAAACCCTGTCTCAAAAAGACCAAAAAAAAAATGTTTACTGAAGCATTGAAGTTAATCATTAAAACTTGGAAATACTTAAAAAAGAGGCAGCAACGAGATGGCTCAGTAGGCAAAGACGCTTGCAGCCAAACCAGATGGCCTGAGTTTGATCCCAGGTCCCACATGATGGAAGGAGAAAAATGACTCCCACGAGGTGTCCTCTGACTGTATACGTGCACCTTGGCCCCCATGCACCTACATACACATTTGAACCTACATACACATACACAAATAAATCAATGTAATAAAACAACCTGGATACCCTTACCCTGGGAAGAGATAACCACAGAGGAGTGCATACACTGAATGGTATATGACTCAACAATAAATAGGAATGAACTGCATGCAGGCGACAACACTGAAGGGTTACAAATGCATTATTCTGAGTTGAGGAGATAGCGCAGCTTGGGAAAATTCTCATCTTGCAAGCATGAGGACTCAAGTTTGATTCCCAGAACCCACATAAACCTGAGTTGGTGGTGCATACTTGTAATCCCAGTACCAGAGAGGCAGGGACAGGCAGACTCCTGGGTTTGCTGCCATCACACTAGACTATTCTATTTGACAAGCTACTGACCAATTAAAGGCCATATCTTTTTTTTTTTTTTAAAGGTGGACAGCTTCTAAGGAATGAAGCCCAACCCACATTATCCTCTGCCCTCCACACACACATGCGTAAATACACACATATGCATATAATGTTAATCATATATGTGATGCTGAATGCTTGATTAAACATAATCCTGGAGTCTATTGTGGTGATTGGTAAAACAATGAATATATGTTCATATCAAAACAGATGCAGCCAAGTGGATGAAGAGGTGGGCTTTGTTGTGAACATCATGCCAAGCAGGATGATGTGATTTTTCTACCACAATTATCTTTCAACTGTGCATTGGCAGTAGATCATGAAGTTACGAAGATAAACCCAGGTCATAATTCAATACTATAGAATTACCGCTACATGATATACTAGGAGCTGCAGTAATTTATGAACAATTAAAAAATATTATTTTATGTGTCTGAGTGTTTTGCCTGCATGTGTGCAAGTGCACCCATGTCATGCAATGCCCACAGAGGTCAGAAGAGGGTGTTGGATCCCCTGAAGCTGGAATTACAAATGGCTGTTAGCCACCATGTGAGAGCTGGGAACGAAACCCAGGTCATCTGCAAGAGCAGCCAGTGCTCTTAACCACTGAGCCATCTCTCCAGCCCCAACAATTCTCATTAACATAATAATTTC
>NW_008348201.1:342334-353162 GCF_000622305.1 Nannospalax galili | reverse complement strand
ATTTATTTATTTATTGTGTGCAAATGTGTGCCATGGAATACATGTGGAAGTCAGAGGGCCAACCTGAGGAAGTGGGTTCTCTCCTTCCACTATGTAGATCGTGCAAACTCAGGCCATCAGGTTTAGTGGCAAGCATTCGTAACCACTATGCCGTCTTGCTGGCTCCATGAACAATTTTTTTCAACAGATCTGTCATTGTGTTATCTGATGAGTGAGGACATGCTGGCTGTCAACGACATCGAGATGTGTTGGAAGGAGGTGCTATAAGCAACTGTGGAAGGTCACATCACAAGTATCAATCACTCTGCTCATTCTCCTGGCAACTGTCACAACTTCATGTACACAGAATCTCTCTTGGACACATTGTCACTGAGCAATGCTTTGACATCAGGTTGGAACCTAATACTTTTATATACTGGTGAAATAGCCAAAGACTTCCATGAATTCTCACTGTGAAACTGTTGTTGAAATATTTGCTGAAGAGTCCTGGAGAGAAGATGACAGAATCAAGTGTGCCCTGTGCAGCCAGCCTCAGGGCCAGGGCACAAGATGGCAGAATGAGGCATGCCTGGGCAGCTTGCTGGAGTTGTGGTTCCCTCCTGTGAGCTGGAGCTGTGGTCCCCTCCTGTGAACCTGGATCTGTGATCCCCTCCTGTGAACCTGGAGCTGTGGTCCCCTCCTGTGAGCTGGAGCTGTGGTCCCCTCCTGTGAGCTGGAGCTGTGGTCCCCTCCTGTGAGCTGGAGCTGTGGTTGTCTCCTGTGAACCTGGATCTGTGGTCCCCTCCTGTGAACCTGGAGCTGTGGTCCCCTCCTGTGAGCTGGAGCTGTGGTCCCCTCCTGTGAGCTGGAGCTGTGGTCCCCTCCTATAAATCTGGAGCTGTGGTCCCCTCCTGTGAGCTGGAGCTGTGGTCTCTACCTGTGATGAGCCTGGAGCAATGGTGCCCAACCTGTTACTCAGGCCTTGATGTTGGACCTGTCCCATTCCCAGGCAGTAAGAAGTTTTCCATTATTATTATTATTTTGTTACTATTCTAAAGCCCCAGTGTACCTTCACCTGTGCCTTATAGAAAATGTAAAACACATATTAAGCTTCTAAAGATAAAATCACAGTCTGGAAAATTAGAAATGGAAAAAAAAATTGTAAAATGTATTAATCTTGGCCGGGCATGGTGGTGCACGTCTTTAGTCCCAGCACTCGGGAGGCAGAGGTAGGCGGATCCCTGTGAGTTCAAGGCCAGTCTGGTCTACATAGTGAGTTCCAGGACAGCTGGGGCTACAGGGAGACCCTGCCTCAAAAAGCGCCCCCCCCAAAAAAAGTATTAATCTTATAAAGAATTTTTATATACATATTTCCACACTTAAAATTGAGAATTGGATTTATAAAAATTTTAGGTAGTTTCAAATCCATAAAATCCTGTTATTTCAAAGTAGTTCAGTAATTTTGAAGCAATTTAGAAATACAAGCTGAGCGTGGTCTCTATACATACCTGTAACCCCTGTACAGGGTAGGCCACAAGAAGATTTCCATGAGTATGAGGCCAACTTGGGCTTCAGTGTCAGACCCTACAGGTCTGCAATCTTGAGTGACCCTACACAGCTGCAATCTTGAGTTCAAACTCCCAGCATCTATGTAAAAAACCCCTAGCCTGGGAGGCAGTGACCTGCGGAATCCTGGAGCATGATGGCCATCTAGCCTAGCTGAATTGTTGAGCTCCTGTTTCAGTGAGAGATCATGTCTCAAAAATTAAGTTGGAGGGGCTGGAGAGTTGTCTGAGTGGTTAAAAGCATTGGCTGCTCTTGCACGTGGACATAGGTTCAGTTCCTAGTATGCACATGGCAGCCAACAACTGTGCATAAGGCTAGTTCCAGGGAATCTAGCGCCCTCTTCTGACCACCACAGGCATTTTATGACATGGGTGCACTTACATACACTCAGGCAAAACATTCATACACACAAAATAAAAATAAATGAAAGTTAAAAAATAAGATGGAGAGGAATGGAGGAAGATATTTGGTGTCAGCTTTCCCATGAATGAACAAACATGTACACATAATACACCAAACACGTGAACAAACATGAAAACCAAAACCAGAAAGGAAGAAAGGCATAGTTTACAAGCACAGTGGCACATGCCTGTAATGCCAACCCTCAGAAGGCTGAGGCAGGAAGATCACCCATTCGAGGCTAGGCTGTTCTAAACAGGAGACCTTGTCTTAAAAAAATAGCTATAAAGATTACATTTTGTGGTCCTTTTCTTCTAATAACTCCAAATTATAGGATTTGTTGAGACCTACAGTTTACACACCTGTCACAAGCAGTGTTATCTGAGCTATGTCCTTGATTCAAATAGAAACTAAGATCTAAGCCCTGCATAGTGGCACACTCCCCAGCACTCAAGAGGCTGAGGCAGGAGGACCTCAAGTTTGAGGCCAGACTGGGCTACAAAGTGGGCACACTCCCCAGCACTCAAGAGGCTGAGGCAGGAGGACCTCAAGTTTGAGGCCAGACTGGGCTACAAAGTGAGACCCCATTTCAACGAACAATTAGATGGGGGCTAGCAAGATGGTTTAGCACATAAAGGCGCTTGCTGCCAACACTGAAAACCTGAGATCATTCCCTGAGATCCACATGGTGGAAGGAGAGGACCAAGTCCTGTGAGCACTCTCTTTAAATACAATAAATAAATAAGTTCCTTAGTGGACTGAGGGAAGTGGACTACCTAATAACTGCATTGCGATACTTGGGCTTCCAGACTCTGGAGTAACCTCAATGGGACCCAGGAAAGCAAGGCACCCTCTGGGTGCTAGCCGTGCTGCCCTATGGATAGCATCTCATAGTACCCTGTGACAGACACTGTGATTTCCATTTTATAGATAGGGAACTGAGGTGTAGAAAGGCAACTAGCTCATCCAATATTTTTCAGGTAGTAAGTGATAGGTCTCAGATTAAAGAGTCTATCTGCCTCTAGAGTCCAGCCATTCCACTGAACTATCTCAGAAATACAAGTGTTCAAATATCGAAATAATCCTGTAAGCATATATTAATATTAACCCCATTTTATAGATGTGGAAACTGAGGCACAGGTTAAGTACCCAAGATTATAAAGCTAGTAAGTTTCAGAGCCAGAATTTATGTTTTGATTTAAGACAGGATTTTGATATTTAACTCAGACTGGCTTCGAATTGGAGATCCTCCTGCCCCAGTTTCCTGAGTGCTGGAATCAGCACGCCTGGCTCAGACACAGAATTTGAATTCAGGCTATCCGGCCATAAATGTCCTAAACCAGTGTTTTTTTCTTGTTGCCAAACTTTATTCATGTTAAAAATTTTAAGGCTGGGTGTGGTGACTTATCCCTATAATCCCAGCACTTGGGAGGCTGAGGTAGGCTGATTACCATGAGTTCGAGGGCAGCCTGGGCTATGAGTGAGACTTTGCCTCAAAAAAAAAACAACAAGCAGCTGGGCGTGGTGGCCTGCATGTAGGTAAGTGCATGCCTGTAGTTCCAGCACTCGGGAGGCAGAGGCAGGTGGAGCTCTGTGAGTTCAAGGCCAGCCTGTTCTACATAGTGAGTTCTAGGCCAGCAGGGGCTACAGGGAAACCCTGTCTCAAAAAGTTAAAAAAAAAAAAGAAAAAAAAAAAGAAAAAGAAAAGGAAGCAAATAAAAACTAAATATTTTTCATAGAGGCTGGTTATTTAATATATTACTTATATGATTGTTTTCTTCTAAAATAATGAAATGTTTCATTTGGGAGAATTTTAAAGTTTGTTTTTAAAAAAAATTTTTTTTTATTATTTTTATGTGTATGATCATTATGCCTGCATGTAGGTAAGTGCACCCACATCGTGCAATGCCCACGAGGACAGAAGTGGCTGTCGGATCCCCTGGAACTGGAGTTACAGACAGTTGTTAGGTGCCATGAGGGTAGCTCAAACCTGGGTCTTCTGCAAGAACAGTCAGTGTTCTTAACTGCTGAGCCATCTCTCCAGCCCCTAAAGTTTTTTATTAGCATATATTAATTACATATAATAATGGGTCTCATGACAATTTCATGCATGTATATGATGTATTTTGATCAAATTTAAAATATGGACTGCATCATGGATTTGTGGACATCCTTGCACAGGACCATGCTGTTTAACTTTCAGCACGTGTGCTGTCATGTGAGCACTATTGTCATTTTATACATATATGTCACTTCCTTTGTTCTTATTCACCCCTCCCCTATAGTCCTCCCCCATCTTCTCCCGCCTATTTCTGGTTCCCCCACTTCCCTCACACGGTTTCTCCTTTGCTATGATTGCATACGCATTACATTATTCTCTTTCTTCATGAAACGTATTATTTGAATACAGTTTTATTTACATTAGTATAAAAACTGATATTGGCCCAGTCATTTTCTTATGAAGTTACTTAAGACAACAGATTGAAATTTACCCTTAAATATTACTCTCCAGGATTAAATCTGAGGAAAATTTTCCCCACTGAGAGATGTGATATCCTGCCTGTATTTGTGCTATTTGTTGGAAGAGATATTTTCTAAGGACTTAAAAAATTTTCAGATGTTACAGTAGAAATTCTGGGTCAAAATACTAACATAAAGATGTTTAAAATATATTTTACCTTCTTAAGGGTTCTAGCTACAATATTTATATTTTGTGCTGAAAGTGTATGAACTCAGGATATGAATAGGGATGAAATCTTTATAGTGAGTTTATTAAAATGCTATTTTTTTACTAAATACAATATTCCTGTTTTTTAGCTGTGGGGTATATACAGAGATGTCTTTCCTGTACTCCATTAAGAACTAAAGATGACAATCTCCAAGAGCACTCAGAGCTATAAATGCTTTATAACTGCAGAGAACCAAGGACTTTTTGAGACCCTTTCTGCTTTTCAGTAACACTGAATTTAAAACTGTCTCCCAACAACTGGCCTGAGCACACTGCATGAAAACCAAGCACAATGAGTAAGCATTTTCACTGCTACCATCTTTTCCTTTGCAATCCTGTACAGTCTACAAGGATAAACATAAAAATCTAATCCCCAGGACATGTGTTAAGCAATGTAAATGGCTCCAATAAGAACTGGTCGATGGGCTGGAGAGCTGGTGCAGCTGTTAAGGGCTCGGGTTCATCATCAAAAAGATAAGAATTGGTAGAAGCAAAATGTAACTAATAAGAAAATACAGAGATAACCAGATGGGGTGCCACAAGCCTGTAATCTCAGCACTGAGACGGTGGGGGCAGAATGGTCAGGAGTTCAAGATCATCCTTGACTATGTGGTGAGTTTAGACTAGCCTATGCTACATGAATTCCTGCCTAAAAAAATAATAAAATAAACAAAAACAGAGGTGAAAGAAAAACAGGAAACATATGGAGAAGAAAGTAGATGTGTCAGAAAACCAGAAAGAAAAAAAGAGGAGGGCTGGAGAGACAGCTCAGCAGTTAAGAACACTGACTGTTCTTGCAGAAGACCCGGGTTCAAATCCCAGCACCCACATAGCAGCTAACAACTGCCCGAAACTCCAGTCCCAGGGGATCCGACAGCCTCTTCTGACCTACGTGGGCATTGCACGACATGGGTGCACTTACCTACATGCAGGCAATACACACACATAAAATAAAAATAAATAAAAAAAAACTTTTGTTATTTTTATTTCATATGTATTAGTGTATTGCTGGCATGCATGTAAGTGTACCTGTATTTTGAATGCCTTCAGAAGTCAGAAGAGGGCATCTGATTCTCTGGAACTGAAGTTACAGACAGTTGTTAACCACCATGTGAGTGCTGGGAATGGAACCTGGGTCCTCTGCAAGAGTAGCCAGTGCTCTTAACTGCTGAGTCATCTCTCCAGCCCCCATGAAAGTTTTCTAATATGAAAAACGCACCAATAAGAACAGTGCTATTTAATCTCCAATGACCATGCATACTAGGCAGGTACCTGCACACTAGGCAGGTACTTTTTGTAGCAAAGAGCAGTCACAATGTAGACCTCTACATCTTTGGAGCAAGCCTATACCTCTTCTGCTGATAATTCTTCTGAGACATGTCATTGTCTCTATATTTAGCTCTGGGAAGAGATGGAATGGCTAGCTGTGACAGGACATCAAAGGACCACACTGTTTCTCTTTCTGAAATGCACTAAGCCCTGTGTTTGCATGTATACACATGGTGGCAATTTATGATCCCACGGAAATGTCACGTAAGACATTGGACATGTCAGGCGTAGTGATGGCGTGCGCCTTTAATCCCAGTACTTGGGAAGCAGAGGCAGGCGGATCTCTGTGAGTTCAAGGCCAGACTGGTCTATATAGTGAGTTTCCAGGCTAGCTGGGGCTAAGGGAGACCCTGTCTCAAAAAGACCAAAAAAAAAAAAAAAAAAAAAAAAAAAAAAAAAGAAAAGAAAAAGATATTGGACGTAAGTGTGAATGGAAGACAAGTGCACAACAGTGATTCCCACAGTCCATATTTCTTGCCTTACAGCTCCATACAAGTGATTGAGGGAAAGCTTTAGGCCTGGTTTACAAATGGCTTTGTATGATGCTGGCATCAACCAGAAGGGCATGGTTACATTACTGCAGTCCACTGAGAGGTGGTCCTGAGGGCAAAGATAGAGAGAGATTCCCCCAAGGAGCAGTTAGCGATTTGATTGTCCGCATTGTCTAGACTGAAACACAGAGTGTGGGTGTGCACTGATTTGTGGGTAGGTGCTAACATTTAAGCTACATGGTTAGGAATTCAGAGAAAACAGGATTGCAAAGTTGATACAAAGCGGACCAAGTATGTGGATGCATCTTTCAGAATGGGCAACAGGGTAGGAATATGGGTCCTACACCACTGCTCCCTGAAGAGCATCATCTGAATGGCAAACTTTTGTAACTAGGTGAATGAAGAGCGTATCCCTCACTTTCCCCAGCCATCCTACTGCTTTCTCAATAGACAGGTACAAAGCAGTCATATTGTCTAAAAGAGGCTCTGCATGGGCTCAGCAATATGATCACCAAGGCTGACCTTGCTAGATACACTACTACTGCGGAGCTCCTAATTCACCAACAGCACAAACCAACATGGTTTGCATGCTTCCTTGGAGGAACAAGAGGCATATCTGGAGTCGGTTATGTTGTATCATTTTCTTCCTGGGTGGGAGGGAAGAGAGCTCTTTCCAGTGGATTAGACATATTGTGGATCTGCATTTGTCCTCACGGCATTATGGATTACTTTTGCCAGCACCACTATCTGTGCACTCATTAACTGTCATCATTTTCACTGTATTTGGAATAACTGCTTCTCATGGAACTGATTTCAGATGAAAAGGAAAGTAGTAACCAGCTCATGGCCATGAAATTCACCAGTCTTGCCATCTATTCTTTCTCTAGGAAGCAGCTGCCCTAACAGAGCATGCAATGGCTTTTGAAGACCCAGTTGCTCAGGGAACATCCAGAAAGAATAAGCTGCATGGTCAGGAACTTATCCTAATGATTGACTGAGATAGAGTCTTACTCTGTAGTCTAGGCTGGTCTGGAACTCACTATGTAGCCTAGGCTGGCCTGGGACCCATAGTAATCCTCTTGCTGCAGCCTTCTGAGGTTGGGAACATCTATATGGACTGCCATGGCTGGGTGTGATGTCCTACAAGATGCAGCTTATATTTTAAGTCAGAGGTCAAATATGGTGCCGTTCCTCCCTTAGTCAGAATACAACAATCAGGAAAAAAGGAGGGTTGGGGAGACAGGCTCAGCTGGAAAAGTGCCACCTGTGTAAACAAGCGTAAGGGCCTGAGTTCGACCTCCCAGAACCCATGTAAAATGCAGGGTGTCTGGGTGCCTGTCCAGCACTGGAGAGGCAGAGACAGGGAGAGTCCCCAGGCTCACTGGCCAGTAGGTCTAGCTGTATCAGAGAGCTCCAGGTTCAGGGAGACACTCTATCTCAAAAATAATGTGGAGAGTGATTGAGGAAGACACCCGATGTTGACCTCTGGCCTTCATATGTGTGCACACGCTAGTATGTACACACATATACACACACACATACACATACACACACACCACATACACATGAAAGGGATAAAGTGTGTGGCGGCTTTTATTATCATACCTGCTTTCAGAATGTTTGCTTTCTATCTCTACAAGGCTGAACTCCACTCGACCTCAGCTGCTCCCATGAGACCACAACATCGAGATTAAAGATAAAACCCCACTTCCACATTCGGTACCCTACATGCCACTGGGCGACAGTAACTAAGGGAGCTGCATTACTGGCTAGGGAGACTGAACCTGACTACAAGGTGCAACTGGTTGCTGACATTCTGTGAGGGTAAAAATGACTGTATGTCTTTTATTTAATGGGAACATTAGCAACCAAACTATGCCTAGACCGTTGATCATGAAGACTCTTCAGGAATGAGGGTAACCTCACCAGGCAAAGAACTCAGTGTTACTAAGGAAACATGAAATAATTGGTGGGGAATAGTTACAGGTATCAGCTAGGACCCCCATGATACCAGCCAGGACCTCATGATACCAGCTGGGACCCCGTGATACTGCCGGGACCCTGTGTTATCAGCTGGGATCCCCTGTTATCAGCCCGGACCCCATGATACCAGCTGGGACCCCGTGTTATCAGCCGGGACCCCGGGATACCAGCTGGGATCCTGTGTTATCAGCTGGGACCTCATGCTGCCAAAGAGAAGCAACTACCGAGGGGAGGACTGTGCAAAGTGTATACACCGTCTTTATTGTTTGCTAGGTGCACGCATGTATGTACACTGTAAATATGAATTACTTTCTTCTTTTTCCTTCTGTGATCTCATACAAGTTCTGGCAGAAGTTAACTTTACAATTTAGTCTTTAGGTAACAGAAACAAGATATGAATGGAACCAAAGTAGATGGTTTGATTGCCTTCCAGTAACAGCTGAGCCTAGCGTCTCCTCATTTTAGAGGTAAGGAGGCCTCTACCCACAGGATAGTTGTACTTAGGGAGAAGGGTAACGATATCACATTATGTAGAAGTTCAAATATGTGAGAAAGAGTTTTCCTGAGTTCAGTTCTCAGAAGCCACCTCTGTCTTCTCCAAATTCAGTGATGCTGTGTTAGCTGGCTACAGCTGGCTGCCAGTAGAGGTAATAGGACAGTACTAAGGGAGTTGCTTTGTTAACTTCCTTCCAGCTTCTCTTTCAAAGAGGTCATTAAAATGAAGTCACTAGTGTGGACCCTAATCTAGTGAGTGGTGACCTTATAAGAGATTAAGATACAGGCACAATGAAGAACTTTTGAAAGTGGGGCAGGCCAGGATAGGTATCTGCAATCAAAAGGAGGTAGGCCCCAGAAGAAACCAGCCCCTTGGCATCTCCATCTTGGACTTGGAGCCTCTAGTATTATGAGAAAATAGGTTTCCGTTGTTTAAACATCCAGTCTCCAACATATATTTCATCCAGGCAAATGAATATAACTAGTAATATACCTTTTTAAAAAGTATAATTTTTTATTCTGTGACATTTTCCTCACTGGCAATATTTTAAAATAGATACTACATCAATATTCATGTTTTAAAAAAATGTATAACTTTTTTTTTGTCTTTTTCTTGAAGCAGGGTCTCCCTGTAGCCCCAGCTGTCCTGGAGCTCACTATGTAGACCAGGCTGGCCTTGAACTCAGAGATCCGCCTGCCTCTGCCTCCCGAGTACTGGGATTAAAGACGTGCGCCACCACGCCCAGCCAATATATAACTTTTATACTCAACAAAGTCGGTAACGATATCTCCATTTTGCAAAAGTAAAACCAAGAAATTTCCTATCACCAAGTCATTAAGTCAGTGTAGCTTCGCATGAGGTTTTGGTTTTGACTCGTCAGCAGGTCAGGGCCCTTGCATGCTGCCCCAGTGCTCTACCACGGAGCTATACCCCAGCCCACTCTTGTCATACTTTGTTCCTTCTGTTTTGCAGCTCATTTCCCCTTTCCTGACCCCAATTAATCTCTAATTCCCAACGATAAAAAGATGACATTTCTCATTTGCGTTATTAGCTGATTAGCTCTTGTAGTCGTATTTAGGATTTTGCTTACCTATTTCAATTACCCACTGACAACTATAGTCTGAACATATGAAGGATTCCAGAAATAACGAACCCCTAAGCTTTAAGTGTTACTCTGGGCATTGGGATGAATTTTGTGCCATGTTGCTGTCTTAGCTGGGTCGCGACCTGCTGCTTATCCACATTGCACACCCCGGGGAACTGCGGATCTCACGGTAGCTGTCTTGCTACAGATCAGCTGTTAAGTACCCTGTGCGGGTGCGGGACGCTGAGCTACTCAGCACGCATTGAGTGCAGGGCTGGGTTCCACCTGCAGCTTCCGCTCGGATGGCGAGGCAGGGAGGCGTGAGAGGCGCTGGGGTCTACGCTAGTGCAGCCTCATCTCTATACAGAAGCACTCCGCCTTGCTCTGGCTGAGGATCTCACTGAACCAACATCCTGGGGACGGGGGCGTGCAGCTGCTGGGACCAGTCCGAGGGCTGCGAGGGGTCCGAGCGGGACGTGGCTGCGCAACACCCGGGAAGAGGCTCTGTGCATGTGTCACAGGCCGGCTCCGGAGCACCGTGTGCCCAACGAGCCTCTGCAGGGCCGGAGGACCGCCTGGAGTGAAGCCAGGGTTGGACTCCGCAGCGGAAGGACTGGGCTTTCCTAGGGTTCCGAGTCGCTTCCGCTACGTCCAGCCCGGACTCCCTGCGTCTCGCATGGCTCGGGGCCGCGCTGCCCGCGGCGGCACGGGGCAGGGGAGCGGGAGCGGCTAAGCAGCGGCGGCCGGGGGCGGGCGGGCGCTGAAGGCCAGCG
>NW_008348201.1:341784-342016 GCF_000622305.1 Nannospalax galili | reverse complement strand
CGGGGCGGGGAGCCGGGCGCGGCCTGCGGCTGACCCCGCGCTGCGTCGTGTCCGGGTTGTGTCCTGCAGGCCGAAGCGGCAGCCGAAGCCGTCGTCGGATGAGGGCTACTGGGACTGCAGCGTCTGCACCTTCCGGAACGGCGCCGAGGCTTTCAAGTGCATGATGTGCGATGTGCGGAAGGGCACCTCCACCCGGTGAGTCGCGCCGCCCGCTCGCCCGGCCGCCGCGGCC
>NW_008348201.1:327315-341662 GCF_000622305.1 Nannospalax galili | reverse complement strand
CGGGGCGCTGCGAGCAGCCGGGAGGCGCGGCCCGAGGAGGCCGCCGCGGCCGCAGCGCACACGGCGCAGTCGTGGCGCCGGGGATCCCCGCTCCGCACCCGGCATTGTTGGCCTGCGGGGTCCGGGAGGCCGCGGTGCGATTTCCCAACCTCTCCCGGTAGAGAGAATACTGCTGCGTTCAACTTTCCAAACGTTCGGACGCCTGGGAGCGCCGGGCCGAGGCTCTGCGTCTGTTTCCATCCATCGTCTCCCTGATACTCTGTGCATAAGTGGTTGGCAGGCGATCCCGGGGGCGAATTTTTGCCCCGAGTATCGGAATAGCCTCAGTTTCAATGAAACGGTAATCTGTTACACAAATGAAATGATCCTTGCCTATTTGCAGCCCTAAATTTATTGTATTTGTAAGCGTGTAGCATTGTAACCGCCTTTTTAAAAACCACTTAAATAAGTTAAATGAAAAAGAAAACCATCTAGGAAATTCAAAGTCATTGACATTCTAGATCTGTCTGCACCTAGTCACAGAGGGCAGGGGAAGCCTTTGGTTTCACCCAGAGCCCTGTCTGCAACAGTATTTACGTAAGATACTTACTTTGATATTATGACGTCTATTGAAATCCAAATCACCACAGTAAGCAGGCCCATGGGTTTCTTGTTCCTTGAAAAAAGAGTCGCTATAATTTTGACAAAGTCTAAATACTCAGTAAAAGTTTTTTTTCTAGAAACGACGTATTCTGATTTTTAAATACAGCGTAATAGAATTTTATTAAAATTGTAAGTGTATAAACATGTCAACATTTTGTTGTCTCAGTAAAACCAGTTGCTTTAGACATAACTATCTGTAAATCTCAAAGTACTTTTAATATGAGTTCTCATTTACAGTGGATAAAGCATTTGTGGTTTTTGTCATGCTAAGTATTAAAATTAAGCTTTTAAATGCCCCCTAAATTTAAGGAAACACCATTCTAAAAAGAAGGAAACTACTTGGTATTTTTGGACCCATGTTCAAGTGCTTTGAAAAGCAAACTATCGCCAGGTTTTTGTAAGAGTGGAATTGGTTTAGAGTACAATTGTTTATTTGTATTTGTAAACAAGTAAGCCGCAGAACATTTACCTTTCGGAGGCGGGGACTTGAAAGTCGAGCCGATTGCTAAGCCCTAATCTCTGGTGCTGTGTTGTTGGTTTTTGTTTTCCCTCTCTATCCTCTTGTAGCCATTAGAAAAACACTGAAAGTAGAAGAGCCTGTGTGTTTCTTTCATGGACCGCAAGGAAGGGGGAAGCGGGTCCTACTCCACAGCCAGTCTTGGGGTACAGGAACCCGGAGAAATAGAGTAGGTGTGGCACTCAGAAGAGAAGCCGTGGCTGGGTAGCTAGCACCCGGAAGAGGCAGCGGGATAGTCCGCATGGATTTGGCCGAGGGCACAGAAGCCATCCTACTGTAAAAGAGGCTCGAGGCCCACCCGGGGCCCTGACATGGTTTTTACCAGTATGTCTGAGCTCTTGTAGATGCAGTTTTTAGCGGTGGAAACGTTATTTGAGGACGCAGGGAAGCATTGTCATTTGGGTTGAGACTGAAGAGCTTTGGCAACTCACCAGCAGTCTCAGGGACACTCTGTTCCTCAAAGTACGTGGTCTGCACTCTGACCTCTCAGCCCCTTCCTCCCCTCTCTGGAATGTCTCTTCTCTTTTGACTGTGGCTCTACATTAAATTAAGAGCTCTGATTTCTGTTACCTGTTACTTTCCTTCAGTTGTTTCTGAAATTGAGTACGAAATCCAGGTTTGGATAGAACAGTGGAGAGGAGCATTGTTAATAAGTAGATACTGATTGCACTGCAGAATATTTCCCTGTAGGAATGGTGGGGAAACAGGATGAAGGGACAGCAGAACACAAGAAAGGCAAGTTTTCAGTGGTGGAAGAGTTATCCCCCCAGCTGACATGTTAATTAGTGGTTAGGGCAGTTTGAAGAATCAGGCCTCTGAGCTGAAGCAGGACTGGAGAGCTGCAGCACAGGACCAAGTTTGCGAATGACTTGTTTGGTGTGACCGAGATTGGAATCCCTTGGGTCACACTGACCTCTGAACTGATTTTGTCTCAGTTGCCAAATGTGAGGCCAAAGCTAAGCCATTCTAGACATTTGAAACATTTTTTTTTTAAGTCTCTACAGAAGATGGACCCATGGTCTGTCTTTAAAGATTTTACTGGAATGAAAAAACATATGTATATATATTTGTATATAAAGTTTCTTTAAAAGGCATCTGATTCACATGCTTTCTGTTGCAAGAGAAGGCCATTCCATGGACAGTCTTCTTGGTAGGACGTACTATTCTGAAGTGAGATTTCAGCCACACTGCCAATGGCTTCAATTCCTCAGTTAATAAATTACATTCCTTAAATTTATGCTATTTCTGTGATTGAATTTCATTTCAAGTTTGGTAGCTTTAAGTTTGATTAATTCTTTAAAAATCCTGAATATCAACAACAAGGTAGTTCAGTTTTTGCATTTGTTTTTGTGAGAAATGCTGATAAATACCAAACTGACAGGGTTTTTTTTTTTTTTTTTTTTTTTTTTTTGACTTAGAGCCTCACATTCTAGCGCAGGCTAGCCTTAAACTCATAGCAGTCCTGTTTTAGCCTGCCGAGAGCTGTGACTGTGTATGTGAGCTACCATGTTCTGCAGATAGTTTTTTGGTTTTTTTTTTTTGGCCTTTTTGAGACAGGGCTCCCTGTAGCCCTAGCTGTCCTGGATTCACTATGGAGACCAGGCTGGCCTCGAAATCACAGAGATCTGCCTGCCTCTGCCTCCCAAGTGTTGGGATTAAAGGCGTGCGCCACCACGCCCGGCTGATAAAGTATTTTTTAAAAGACTCTAGTGACATTATTGTTAGATGTGCTGTCCTATATAGCTGACTTTTATTTTTTTAAAATCAGTAAGTATCCTGAATAAAAGGATAAAGAGATTTCAGGAAGTTATCTGTTCTGGATCTCAGAAAATGAAGTATTTCGTATTGTCTGAGGTAATACTTGCTGAATGGTGACTGAATTAAGAGTGTCTTCATGTAGGCATGGAAAATCCCTTCCTTTCTTAATTTGGATAGTAGGTATTTATAGATAAAAGTAGCAAAGCTGTTTGCTTTGGTTTTTAAGCTGTGGTCTGAATGGAACCAATAAAGTAATGCCTCATCATATGAGGCATTTATGTATTCAGGTACCGCTGTGTTTCCTCAGGCTGTGTGACGGCTCCACTGTTTCTCACAGGTGTTATTTTGGAAGGATGTGGAGATGTAACAGTAAAAGGAAGAAGTGCTGGGTTCGTGGTCAGTAGGAGTCTGGTAAATGGTACAGCTCTCGTTTGAAATACGACAACATTCTGCAAAGTGTATTCAGTGTCTTTTGTTATATAAGACCTGTGTTAGGTACTCAGGTATAGTGAGCAAAATTGATGCTTCTCTGCTTCTGTAAAATGTAATGGTTTTGTGGACAAACACTTGTGGCTCTGTAAAATTCTGTATGTGAGGTGGCATTAAAACATCTTTAATGTGAGCTGAGGAGATAGTGTGAGTTGAGGAGATGACACTTCTCTATTAAAATGTATATAGTTTCCAGCTAACACCATGTTATGATCAGAATCTGGTTGTTGGTAAAAAGAATCATTTCAGCTTCCGGAAAGAAGGAATAAATTGTAAGTTAATATTTTGAAGCAACCTTGAGGCATCCAACTGTCTGGTGAAAATCTTTTCAGTATCACTATTACCCTGCTGTAATTGCTTTCTGTCTTTTGAGGTTTGGTACCAGTTCTCCAAGACACTTGGTATAGAAATAGGAGAAACAAAACGAGAGCCATCTAATTATCTGTCCTTGGAAACCCATAATTCCTGACCCCCTACTTGAGGAGCCTTCCCGCTGTCATGTAGAGCTTATTCTCAGTGGTTTCTCCTCTCTTTAGGGTTAGAAAACTCACATAGCTTCATTCTCTGTAGGGAAATTGTGAAAGGTGTTTGGATAGTCTTGAGTAGTAGTTTCCAAAGTGTGGGAATGAAGAACAATGGGGTCTCTGAGCTGCTTTTATGAATGTTAATCTGTGAAGGGCTGGGCATGGTGGTGCATACCTTTAGTCCCAGCACTTGGGACACAGAGGCAGGCTGATCTCTGTGAATTTAAGGCCAGCCTGGTCTACACAGTGAGTTCCAGGCCAGTTGGGGCTACAGGGAGACCCTGTTTCCAAAAAAAGATTTTTTAAAAAAGGAAGTTAATCTTTGAAGTCCAAGCTGTTCTTTTAACAGCACTATGGGGTCATTTGTCCTTTCCCCTGTGTTGACCACTGTGGTGAACAGTGCAGAGGCCATGGTAGTGCAAGAGCTAGTGTTGGTGAGAATCAGAGGGGGCGCCCTAAGTGCAGTTGCAGCAAGCTTGTTTCGCCTAAGAATACCCTTAGTGAAGCCGAGGGCCACCAGCTTTATTCAGGCCCACGGTTTTTAGTGTTCTAGCTAACAAAATGGGGAGCGTGTACACATGCTCCTGCAGGCCACAGCTCAGTGGTTGGTGCAACAGGGAGGCATTTGTACTGCTGTTTGACTTGTAGGCAGAACCTGCTGGGGTTTTTTATTTTTATTTTTTAGAGCATGGTTTTTACTTGAAGGGCTGCTTGGAAAACTGATTCAAACAGGTATTACACAGGTGTTTTCTGAAAGCAGATGCACTGGTCTGTTACTTCAAAGGGAACAGTTGAGGGCATGTGTGTCAGTGGTGAAATCAGGTGAGCTCTTAGAACCACCGCAGTGAGTGTTGAGAGCTTTTGAACACTTGTTTCTGTATGTATACTTCTAACTTTTTGTCTTTTTAATATTTTTGTGTTTTTTTTTTTCTGATAAGATTGGGTAGTAATATTGATGAATGTAATTTCTGGTATTTTCTTTTTTTAAAATTTTATTATTATTTTTATTTTTTATGTGTTTGCGTGTATTGCCTGCATGTAGGTAAGTGCACCCATGTTGTGCAATGGCCGCAGATGACAGAAGAAGCTGTCAGATCCTCTGGAACTGGCATTATAGACAGTTGTTAGCTGCCATGTGGGTGCTTGGATTTGAACCTGGGTCTTCTGCAAAAACACCCAGTGTTCTTAACCACTGAGCCATCTCTCCAGCCCCAATTTCTGATATTTTCATGAATTGTCTCCACATTTGGACGATCTGCCAAACTTAGCCATTATTTTCTGATAGTTCATGTATGGTATTACAGAACAGTCCATGGATAGTTAAAGTCCAAAATAGAAAGGGTATTAAGGGAACATTTTGAAAACTTACTTGATATTGTTTCAGATTTCACATTATAGCAACTTCAAGAAACACCTATTTGGAAAGAAGAATATCCATAATTATTTGAAAAGGCTGTCCAGACCGGGTGTGGTGGCACGTGCTCGTAGTTCTAGCATGTGCTCATAGTTCTAGCATGTGGGACGTGACGGCAGGAGCCTTGCAGGTTTGAGCCCAGCCTGAGCTACAAAACAGGGCACTGTCGTCGTCATCTTTTTTTTTTTTTTTAAAAAAGCTCCTTTTTTTCCAGCTACATATATTGGAGTCCAGGTATAATATACTTCATATTCTTGAACCAAGATAATATATTGCAACAAACTGAATACATAAATAGGTATTGACAGCTCACACTTTTGGTAAGCAGGTATTAGAGGCTTGTGAAAAAGGTGTCACCCCCCACCTTTTTTTTTACACAAAATTATCTTTACTTTGGAAAGTAGAGCTTTATCTTTAAGAAATAATCTCATTTAATTAAAATTTGATATGTTTTATTTTTAAAATGAACTAAAACTGCATATTTAATTCTGGTATTTGTGGTTCTGGACATGGAACTCAATGCCTCGTGAGTGGTAGAACCAGGGCCCTATCACTGAGTTGCACCCTCAGTTCCGTCTTTATTTTCAGTATAATCAACATAGATAGGGAAGACCCCACGAATATAAGCTTGTTTAACTTTCAAGAGCCTGATGAGGTCCTGAGATCAAGAACTTGGTGAACTGCTGCTAGAGTTTCACTGGCTTGGGTTTCTGCATGAAACAGACTGATTTCAGCAGGTGTTCTTTCCCTTTTCTGTGTGGTCTGTGGTAACTGATGGCCTACCGTATTTCTAAAACGCATTGGCCTGATGGTTCAGTGTCGCCTTCCTGGTCTTTGGTGCTGGTGCTTTGGTTTGTCAGCAGCACTTCTTTCTCCTGCTTCTCTGAAATTCATTTTGCTTAGCCATATCTGATTTCTTTGTATTCCTTCCCTTTCAGTGTCATAAACTCCTCTCCAGAACCTAATCTAGAAACCACTATCTCAGCTGTGATCCAGGGTACTGTTATTCCATGTATGTCCTTCCACAGAATCATCTGCCGGTTCCCTTTTTCAGTTTCTATGGAGTTCAGAGGTCTGTAACATTTTGTACATGAGGTGTTGGATAAATTGATCTCTTCTTAAAATACTGCAAACATTTTTTTTTTTTTTTTGAAACCTACATGATACTGGGCCTTGTGTGTTTAAATAAATGGAGTTTTCTCCACTGGCTACTGAATAAATTATGAGCTCCGGAGCAGGGTGCCCAGATGCTGCATGACCTTTCCTGAGGAAAGAGAGGCAGTGACAGCCCAGAGAAACAATTCCAACCCACTTTGATTTGGTGAAATGGTAATCTTAATTGGGGTTAACTTGGAGGAGGAGCATGGGTGGCCTATAGGCGGCTACATTCCCAAGAGAGCCTGCCATCCATCCGTTTATACATTGTCACAGAGGAGGTAGGAGCCTTGTGCACCTGTGCCCTCTCCCTCCTATGAGGAAATACTAGTGCGCCCAGTTGTGTGCTCTCGTACAGGTAATAGCAGCTGCACTGATTTCGAGATGAAGCAGCTGGAGACATGCATAGCTGGAGAATATTCTTCCATGTTCTCTTGCTCTTAGAGGTTTCTGGTCTCCTCTCCACCCCTGAGCTTTTTGATACTGTGATTATTTTCTCCTGTGTAGGGCTTAACGTTGGGCCACTGTACACAACAGCGTTCACTTACTCTCAGCACTTTAAACTGCTTATGAGTCTATGCGGTAACCACTGCCCCCTGCAGAAAAAAGCTTTTCCGACCCAGGCCAACAGCAGTAATAATCTGTGGGTGTAAACATAGAAGGCAGTTTGACAGAGTATATATAGCATAACCATTTAGCAAAATAACAGCAGTAGCTTCTCTAGTAGGGCCTGTGACCTCGGTCATGGGTTCTTGTCTTGGCTAATAGTTCCAAATGTGAGTTCCCTCCAGTGTAGCAGACCTTGAAAAGTAAATTGCACCCATACTCAGCAGTGGGCACATCCCGCCTGGCATGCTGATGGTGTTAGCACACATATCCATAGCGCCAGTTCTTCTCCAGCAGCCCTCACTGTGCCTTTCTGTTAGAATGTGAGCCCGTAGTGAGGGGGCTCTGACTCCAACCAAGCCTCCTTTCTCCTGTCCTGCAGCCAGAGCTCGTGTGTCTGTAGTAGTAGTCTTACCGTTCAGTTTTGGCATGTCTTACAGCACTAGCAGAAGCTTTTATGGCTTGTAGAGCCTCAAGGGATCTGCCTGGCCAGCACCTCATAGGGAGGCAACCCACTCCTGTCACTAGAATTTTCATTCGATCACCTATGGCTTCCAGGACTGTTGTTTTCCATCTATGCAGGGTACCTTCATTCAGACTTTTTAATCCTTGTTCTAATGTTTATAATCAAGGGTAGATGTACGATTTTTCTCAGTCACCTTGTTGGCTGTTACTGGCACCTGCCCCAACCATAAAACTGAAGAATCTCACAGTTGTACCTGGCCCGTGCACCTTGTGAGCACTAATTTCTCATTCTTGCCCTTTGGGTGCTCTTGCATAGTTTCAAGGTGCTTTTCTAAATCTCTTACGACATTCAGAATTTAGCGTTATGTAATGCAAGTATCATAAGTGCTGCAAAGTAGATACTTCAAAAAAGAAGAAAAATGTTACTAGTGAGGCCCAGTCACAGAAGATCCTGTCACTTCTCTCAGTCGCTTCCTCAGTATTGCAACTTCTGATACCTTAGCTTGGATAGGAGGTGCTACTCACCTCATTTGTCACCGATTCAGTCGTTACCCTTGAGCTGTCCAACAGGCCACTGTGTGTCCCCATCCCGCCCCTCTGCCCCCATTCTTCAGGGGCTAGCAGGCCAGCTTAGCTCCTCAGGGCTGTGCTCTTGCATGCCACGTGGCGTCTGCGTGGGCATTGCTGCCTCTCCATTGGCTACACCTGACCAAAAGGGCCCCAGTTGGGTGAGTAGTCTCTACTCTCAAGGGAGATGGCTCTCAGATCTGACATCCTCTTCTGGACTCCACAGGCACAGCACCCATGAGTACACTTACACACATGCAGGCAAAACACTTGTACACAAAATAAAAAGAAATAAAAAACAATTTTAAGTGCTAAAGAACAAAGAGGATGAGAAAAAGAAAAGCAGACAAGGACAGCTGCCAGGCCACTCAGAACACCTGGAGATTTGTGTTGAGCCAGTTTCCAGGGAAAATGACAACCAATGGAGTTGTGAGCCTCTGGGATGCTTCAGTGAAGGCATAAATGTCAGAGAAGTGCAGGTGAGGAAGAGCCTGGGGTGGGCATACCCCCCCGAATACACTGTTGTGTACCTTTCTTCCATAGTGAGTTCCAGGACAGCTGGGGCTATTGGGAGACCCTGTCTCAAAAAGACCAAAAAAAAAAAATTAGGATTTTATTTTTATTCTTAATTATGTGCGTATGTGTGTCTCTGTGCAATTATGTTATGTGAGTGCAGGTGCCAGTGGTGGTGTTGGACCCTCCAGGAGGTTAGCATTACAGACAGACAGTTGCTGGGAATTGAACTTGGGTCCTCTGGAAGAGCAGTACTTGCTCTTAACTGTTGAGCCATCTCTCCAGCCCTAGCCCCTAGTACTTTTGACCTCAGTTTTCATGCTGGCCTAGATCACTTCAGATCCTCCCAGGCCTCACCTCAAGATCATGTTCCACTGTGGAGCTCAGCAAAGCCACTAAAGAAAGCCCCATGCCACTCCTGAGGTCCCCACTGAGTTAGCTGCTTTCTCAACTCTTCATTAAATGTGGTCCTATCCAGCCTGGTAACTGGATGTTGCCCTGCCTGTTTCATGGCCATTTCTATCAGTAACAGTCTTTCCTCTGTTGTCTTCCAGTCTCTGACATTTGTAGGATCTCAAGTGACATTAACCATGTTGTCCCCAATGGCTTGTGTGAGCCAGTCCATCGGGCTGATTTTCCTTGTTTCCTCAGGTCATGTAGCCTTTGAGTAAAGGAAGGATAAATAGTTACACAGTTTCCCTGCTTCTGTGTGGCTCAGGCCTCCATGTCCTACAGCTTCACAAGCTAGACTGTGAGGGGCTCTTTAGTTATTGTTCGAAAGTCTATCCCAGGGGCCGGGGATGCAGTTAAGGTGGTGTGATGCTTGCCTGGCATGGTAAAGTCCTGAGTTCAGACCCTTGCAATTGTTAATTATGGTATGTCATCATAGAGGGAAGGGAGCCTCATGAGCTTCTTGAGTTTTGTGGGTCCTTTCTCGCTTCTTCATGGGAAAAACATTTTACTTTGTTATTATAGTTGTGTTTAGTTTAGTAATGTTTAGTTGGCCCAGTCTTGAGAGGGTTGAGATTGAATAATCACAGCTGCTCTGATTTCAAGATGGTAATGGCTATTTCATGTGTGGAGGACTGAGGTCCACATCAAGGCTATAATAATCTGTTCCTAAACTATCTTCCTAGGCTCGTTTCTGCGGTGTAGTAATCAATCCTGTGCTGTAGTGTTGAAGTACTTTTATCAGCCGGTTCTGCTAAACCCTCTGGGATTTCCCTCTCTGTCTTTTTTTTTGAGACAGAGTTTTCCTGTAGCACCACCTGACCTGGAACTCACTATGTAGACCAGGCTGGCCTTGAACTCACAAGAGATCGGTCTGCCTCTGCCTCCAGAGTGCTGGGACTAAAGGCATGTGCCACCACACTCAGCTCTGGGATTGCCCTCTCTCTACCCCCAACTACCATACTGGTGTGTGTGTGTATATGTGTGTGTGTGTGTGTGTGTGTGTGTGTGTGTGTGTGTGTGTATGATTTGTGTGTGGGTGCGTGCATATGCATGCTATGTAACTATTCCTAGAAAATCACCAAAATCATTCAGATGTTTTATTTGCTCTATAGGCAGAGACTATTTTACTCATTTTAGTACCTCAAGAAGCTAGGGAATTACTTGGAGTAGTATAGATATTTAAACTTTTTCAATTAACATTTTTTTAATTTCACTTTTTTCTTGATGCCTAATATGGGTTTTTTAATAATCTTTTTAAAATATTTTATTTATTTTATTTTATGTCTATGAATATATTGCCTGCATGTGTGTGAGTGCAGCGGTGTTGTGCAATGCCGCGGAGGTCAGAAGAGGATGTCAGATCCCCTGTAACTGGAACTACAGATGGCTGTTAGCTGCCATGTGGGTGCTGGGAATCGAATCTGGGTGCTCTGTAAGAGCAGCCAATGGTCTTGACCACCGAGTCATCTCTTCAACCTTGGTTTTTTAAATAATCTTTAAGATTTATATTTATAAACTATTTCATTCATAAGTTTCTATTGTTTTGTCATTTTAAAGATAATATTGTACATGAATACCTTATTAAAAAACATTTTACTTTGTTATAGTTATGTCGCGGTGGGATGGGGAGGGGGACGTGTGTGCATGACACAATCTACACAATGGAGGTTAGAGGACAGCCCTTAAACCAGGCTGGCTTCGAGCACACAGAGATCTACCTGCTTCTGCCTCCATCATGCCTAGCCTTACCTTAGCATTTTAAAGGTACAGCTTTGGAACGTTGTATACTTTGTATTTTTTATGATTTAATTTGCAGTCTCTTAGATTTTGCTATTCAGTTATTGAAATTTATGTAATGTAGCTAAAAAATGAAAAGTTTTTCTTGAAAAAAGTAAAATAATGAAAGAATACAGTATATTATGAAATGTTTTGTGTTCCTTGACTAAATTGTAAGTTCTGTTTTTGAGTGGCTTTCAATTTAAGATCGTTAATGAGGGCAAGTATCTGTCAAAAGTTGAAATGCTGTACACAAATGTGTGGCGTTAAGGTCATTTAATTTAAAAATCGCTTAATATTTAGATTGATTTATATTGAATGTAAAATTTAGACTACTAGGACTGGAGAGATGGCTCTGTTCAGGAATACACTTGAGCACCTTACTGTTGCCAAGAGTAAGAGCACTAGCTGTTCTTCTAGAGGACCCAGGTTTGGTTCCCAGCTCTGACATTGTGGCTAACAACCATCACTAACTCCAGTTCCAGGAGATCTGATGCCCTCTTTTGACCTCTGTGGGCATTGCATGATATGTGTGCACTTAAATACGTGTAGGCAATACACTCATACGCATAAAAAATAAAAATAATGAATAAAAAATTTTAAACTACTGAAATCAGTTGTTGTGGCTTGTTACAGTTAAGGACTTCTTATGATTCAGCATGGCCAACCTCCAATTAGGTCACCTTCCCCACTAAGAAGTTTCAGCCAGCAATGTTCTTTGAAATAGCTGCTGCTTCGTTGCTGGTTCATATTTCATTCATGTATGTGTATATGTTTTTAAAGAAATTGCTATTTTTAAGATGACAGGTGTTATATAATAGAAGACTTCAGTGACTATAATATTTTACCAAGTATGCTGGCCCTATATCTAACCTTTTTTGCTTTTTTTTGAAATTAGTGTGTCATGTAGCCCAGACTGATCTTGAACTCGCTATGTAATAGAGGCTAGCCTTGAATTCTTGATCTTCTTGACCATTCCTGTCAAGGCCTGGAATTATAGGCACGAGCCATCGTGCCTTATTTCTTTTAAAATATTTTATTATTTTTTTATTTTTTATGTATGAATGTATTGCCTGCCTTTATGTAAGTGCATTTGTGTCATGCAGTGCCCACAGAAATCAGAGGAGGGTGTCGGATCACCTGAAACCAGAGTTACAGATGGTTGTTGGCCACCATGTGGGTGCTGGGAATCGAACCTGGGTCCTCTGCAAGAGCAGCCAGTGCTCTTAACCACTGAGCCATCTCTCCAGCTCCCCATGCCTTATTTCTTATATCTGACCTTGAAGTAAAGAATAAATGAGGAGCCAGGCCTGGTGGCACACGTCTTTGATTCCAGCACTGCGAGGCAGAGGCAGGCAGAGTTCTGTGAGTTTGAGGCCAGCCTAATGACATAGCTGTTTCAGGCCAGCTAGGGCTACAAAGTGAGATCCTGTCTAAAACACAAACACCCAATAAACAGACAGAAAAAAAAAATCAATAAATAGATGAAGTATTTTGAATATCCTGGATAGTTTTATAAGCTCTTTACTATGAAGAAAAGGTGAAAAGCTGAGCCAGTAAGACAGTCTGAGTTTCAATCTTGGCTCTAATACTAATCCATCTTTCTTATCATAATGTAGGCTCTTTTGAGAGCCAGAGAGGGCTATTGACAAATTTATACCAGATGGTACAAGTTGTTAAATTTACACACATATATTTCATACTTTAAAAATTATTCCAATTGGGCGTGGTGGCACACGCCTCCCCAGCAGAGGCAGGCGGATCTCTGTGAGTTCAAGGCCAGCCTGGTCTACATAGTAAGTTCTAGGACAGCTGGGGCTACAGAGAGACCCTGTCTCAAAAAGACCAAAAAAAAAAAAAAATTATTCCAGTGGGCTGGATTTGGTGGCACACACCTGTAATCCCAGTACTTGGGAGGCAGAGGGATTGTGACTTTGAGGCCAACCTGGGTTACAAAGCATGATCCTATCTTAAAAAACATACCAATAATGCTCTGTGGGAAATAAAGTAATTTTATTATTAAGTTTATGATTTAAGTCTAATGCCTGTTTATTATCTGTTTGGTTCATTGGCAGTGATCTTTATGCTATGTAGGTTTTTTTTCTCCTTCTCCCTCCCCTTCCTCCTCCCCCTCATTTGAGACAGGGTCTCACTACATAACCTTGGATGACCTAAAACTAGCTATGTAGACCAGGTTGGTGTCAAACTCACAGAGACCTGCTTGCCTCTGCCTTTCAAGTGCTGGGATTAATGCCATGGCCACCATGCCCGACTGCTTTCTTTTTCTTTAAAAATCATCATTGGAAGATAAAGTGACTTAATTCTTATAAAACCCTTACTGCAGTGGCTGACACAGCCTAAGTACCCAGTAAGTGGTGGCTTTTACTGCTCAAGAATACACTTGAACACCTTACTGTTGCCAAATTACTTATTTTTTTGAAATATCTTATATATTATTTTTATGTGTATGTGTGTATTACCTGCATGTAGGTGAGTGCACCCGTATCGTGCAATGCCCATGGAGGACAGAAGAGGCTGTTGGATCCCCTGGAACTGGAGTTACAGACAGTTGTTAGCTGCCATGTGGGTGCTGGGATTCGAACCCAGGTCTTCTGGAAGAACAGCCAGTGTTCTTAACTGCCGAGCCATCTCTTCAGCCCTGCCAAATTTACTTGTTAGTGACTTAGTGGCTTCTTGGGGTAGGAATTCAGGGAAAGCATTTCTGATACTAATGCAGTGCTGTGTTGTGGTCAAGAGTCTGTCCCATATGGCCTCGAATTTTTCTTTGCTTATTTTTCTTTCCTTCAAAGTTAGCTATAGTGCCATTATACTTGGCAAGCATGCTTAGCACCAAGGTATCAAGTTTTCAAAGATTTAATGAAATCTTTGGATTAAAAATCATTTTTTCCTTTAATTATTCTCTGTATAGCTTGCAATTTTAGTGGCATTAAACTGTATAAAATATGTCATTGTGATTTAAAAATAAATTATTCCCTTAACCAAGTATTTGTCTATCATCTGAATTTTTGTTTATAGACTTTTTATTTTTTGATTTGATTCATTTTATGTGTATAAGTGTTTTGGCTGCATGTATGTAAGTGTACCTATGTGTACAATGCCTGAAGAGGCCAGAAGAGGGTGTCAGATCCCCGGGAACTGAAATTAGGGATGTTGTTAGCCACCATGTGGGTGCTGGGAACTGAGCCTAGGTCCTCTGCAACAGCAGCCAGTGCTTTTAACTGCTGAGCATCTCTCCAGCCCCTTGTTTATTGACTCTTATGATTAGTACTCTCCCTATTGTTATATAATCTGTTCTGTAATTGACAGCCATCTTCTCTAAAAGATTCTGTAGCTATTTGGTAATATTGCTAGGTATAGAAAATTAGAGTTGGAAGGAACTTTACAAGATCCTCCAGAGAGTGTGCCTATTTCCTAAAACAGACTAGTTGAATGACTTGATACCCTAAG
>NW_008348201.1:324987-326685 GCF_000622305.1 Nannospalax galili | reverse complement strand
ACTTGCCCTTCTGGTGAATCTAGTCAGCCTGTCTAGAGGTCTTTATTTTAGAAGGTTCAGCTGTTCCTCATCTAGCAGCAATCATTTGTCAATAGTACTTTAGATAAGATTGGGGTCTGCTGTTCATTTTTCCAGTTCTATGCTGGGTTACTATCTGGGAGTCCCTTTGGCCACTCTGGCCAACAACTCAAGGTATTTTCTATCTGGCATTGTTGCTTATTGTGTAGCCTTTAGCTATACATACGGACTCTTAAAAAATTATATTGGCCCCTTTAATCTTTGGTTATACTTTCCTTTTGGGTGTTTAAGGCCATACAGTTGGCCCAGATAAACCAATTTATTTTACTCTTAAGTTCGTTTGAGGGTCTGTTCCTCAGGGGTCACATGGGCTTGGGAGGAGCCCCGGCTCCTTTCTTTTACCAGTTCCACCTTTGTGAAGATAAGTCAAAGGTCCTACTTGACCATGGTTGGCTTCGCTTGGAAGCATGGAGGAAATGATTCCTCTTTGTTGACCCTCCTCTTTATAGACTGGATACTGGTTCAAGTCCATCTGGTGGGGTCTCCTTGGCCTACTTGATCAAGAGGACAGGTGACCCACCACCATTATATGACATTTTAAGAGATGCTCATAGTCCCCTGGAACTAGATGACCTGGGAGGGCAAGGAGCGAAAACTGTCCTTTATGTCTCTCTGACCAAATTATTATAGGCCTCAAAGTATGTCTGTTAAACACCCAAGAAGGTTAGTTCCACCAGTCTGGTATTTTTAATTACTGTGTGTCATGTAGATAAATCTTGGGCAAAGACCAATTGTTCTCAGATAAACCTTACCTAGACATATATTTCTTGATCTGCCATGTATAATTTGTCAGTAGGTTGTAGGAGTACTATGGTTTCTTCTGGTTTTCAAAACTAGCTAGGCATTATTTATTTCTTGCATTGTCTCACCCCTCCATCATGGTTTTCCCAGTTAAGGTGCCCCCATTTTCCCCCTTTCTCCCTTACTAATACCCTTCTCCTATGGTCCTACCTCTCTTGAGCTCCTTCTTTCCCTTTATCCCCTAGGTTCCTTGTATACCCTTCCCTCCCCCCTCCCTTAAACTAACCCAATTTTTATCCATATCTCCTTTATTAAGGCCTGTTTCCTACTGTTCTTCTCTTTCAGGTTCTTTCTTTCCTTTACCTCCCTGTTTCTTTTCCATTATCCTAGTTCCTGTAGTTATGTCTGGATACATATTTATCAGGGTTTGGTTCTAGGATCCACATTTGAGGGAGAACATATGTCAATTTTTTTTTCTAAGTCTGTGTTACTTCACTTAGTATAACAGTTTCTAGTTCCATACATTTACCAGCAAATTTCATATTTCATCTTTCTTTACTGCTGAGTAGAACTCCATCATATAAATGAACGACATTTTCATTATCCACTCATCAATTGAGGGACACCTAGGTTGCTTCCATCTCTTAGCTGTTGTGAAAAGAGCAGCAACAAACATGGATGTACAAGTGTCTCTGCAATAGGATGAGTTCTTTGGTTATATGCCAAGGAGTGGTATAACTGGGTCAAATGGTAGGTTCATTTGTAGTTTTTTAAGAGCTCTCCACACTCTTTTTCCATAGGGGTTGAACAAGTTTGCAGCCCCACCAGCAGTGGATGAGTGTTCCCCTTTCCCCGCATCCTCTTCAACATTTGGTATCG
>NW_008348201.1:323937-324718 GCF_000622305.1 Nannospalax galili | reverse complement strand
ATTCTGTGGGTTTTCTGTTCGCTTCCCTGGTTGCCTCCTTTGACATACAGACGCTTTTTAGTTTAATGAGGTACCATTTGTTAATTCTTGACCTTGTTTCCTGAGCAATTGATGTCCGGTTTAGAAAATCCTTTTCTACAGCTATATCTTGTAGGTTTTTACCAATGTTTTTTTCTAACAGTTTCAGAGTTTCAGGCTTTACATCGAGGTCTTTGATCCATTTGGAATTGACTTTCGTGCAAGGTGAAAGATAAGGGTTTAGATTCATTCTTCTACAGCTGGAGATCCAATTTTGCCAGCACCGTTTGCTGACATGCTGTCTTTTCTCCAGTAAATATTCTTGGCCCCTTTGTCAAATATCAGGTGGCTGAAATTGCATTTACTCATATTTTGGTCTTCAGTTTTGTTCCATTGATTTATGTGTCTATTTTTGTGCCAGTACCATGTTGTTTTTATGACTATAGCTCTGTAATACAGCTTGAAATCTGGTATAGTAATCCCCCCCCCCGCCCCCGCATTGCTCTTAGTGCTCAGGGTTGCTTTGGCTATCCGAGGTCTTTTGTGCTTCCATATGAATCTTAGCATGGTTTTTTCCAATTCTGTGAAAAATTTCAATGGGGGTTTTGATTGGCATTGCGTTGAATCTGTAAATGGCTTTTGTTATGATGGTCATTTTCACAATATTAATTCTTCCAATCGATGAGCATGGGAGGTCCTTCCATCTTCTGATGTCTTCCTCAGTCTCTTTCTTTAAAGATTCACAATTTTCATTGTGGAGGTT
>NW_008348201.1:321514-323487 GCF_000622305.1 Nannospalax galili | reverse complement strand
GGTTTGTTATATATGGCCTTAATTATATTGAGGTATGTTCCCTCCAGTCCAGTTCCCTCTAGGACTTTGAACATAAACGCATGTTGAATTTTGTCAAAGGCCTTCTCTGCATTTATTGAGATGACCATGTCGTTCTTGTCTTTGAGCCCATTTATATGATTTAGGACGTTTTTTGACTTACGTTTATTGAAGCATCCCTGCATCTCTGGGATAAAGCCTACTTGATCATGGTGGATGATCTTTTTGATGTGCATGCGGTTTGCAAGTATCTTGTTGAGAATTTTTACATCTATGTTCATTAAGTACATGGGTCTATAGTTTTCTTTTTTGGTTGTATCTTTACCTGGCTTTGGTATTAGAGTGATGCTGGATTCCTAGAAGGAATTTGGAAGTTCTCCATCCATTTCTATCTTTTTAAATAAAGTAGTAATGGATGTAGATCTTCTTTAAATGTCTGATAGAATTCTGCTGTAAATCCATCTGGTCCTGGGTTTTTTTTTAATCGAGAGGATTTGTATTACTGTTTCAATTTCTTTTTGTGTTATGGGTCTGTTTAAGCTGTTAATCTCTTCTTGGTTTAGTTTTGGTGGTTCCCATGCCTTTAGATATGCATCCATTTCTTTTAGGTTTTCAAATTTACTAGAGTGTAGGTTTTTAAGGTGCTTTCTTTATGTTTTGGATCTTTTTGGTGTTGTAATGTTTCGCCTTTCATTTCTGATTTTATCGATTTGGATTTGCTCTTTCTTTCTTTTGGTTAACTGGGCTAACCAGCTAAGGGTCTGTCTATCTTATTTTCAAATACCCAGCTCTTGGGTTCATTGAGTCTTTGTATTGTTTTCTTTGTTTCACTTTCATCTTGTTTATCTTTTCAAAGAACCAGCTCTTTGATTCGTTGATTCTTTGTATTGTTTTCTTTGTTTCAATTTCATTAATTTCTGCCCTGCTTTTGTTATTTCATCTAGTTTGCTGGGTTTGAGTTTCCTTTGCTGTTGCTTTTCAAGTGTCTTGAGTTGCAGTATTAAGTCATTTATTTGTGTTCTTTCCAATTTTTTGATGTGTAGGTACTTAGAGCTATAAACTTCCCTCTAAGGACCGCTTTCAGCATGTCCCAGAGGTTTTGTTGTGTTGTATTGTCCTTTTCATTTAGTTCCAGGAATACTTTTATTTCTTTCTTAATTTCTGTTTTGACCCATTCATCATTCAGGAGTGTGTTGTTTAATCTCCATGTGTTCATGTGGTGATTAGGGCTTCTTCTGGTGTTGATTGTAAGCTTTATTGCATTGTGGTCTGATAGAATGCATGGAATTTCAGTCTTTTTATATTTGTTGAGGTTTGTTTTGTGCCTCAGTATATGGTCGATTTTTGAGAATGTTCCATGGGGTGCTGAGAATAGAAAGTCTATTATTTGGTGCTTGGGTGGAATATTCAGTAGATATATTTTAGGTCCATTTGATGTGTGGTATTGTTTAAATCAGATGTCTCTTTTTTGATTCTCTGTCCTGTTGACCTGTCTAATGGAGAAAATGGGGTGTTCAAGACCCCCACTATTAATGAATTGGGATTCATCTGGGTACTGTAGTACTGTTTCTATGTAGGTGGGTGCACCAGAGTTTGGTGAATATATGTCCATGATTGTAATATCTTCTTGATTAATTGTTCCTTTGATCAGAATGACGTGACACTCCTTATCTCTTCTGATTAGTTTTACTTCGAACACTATTTTGTAAGATATTAGAATTGCAACCCCTGCTTGTTTCTTAGTGCCATTTGCTTGGAATTTCTTTTCCATCCTTTTACCTTAAGGTAATGTCTGTCCTTGAACGTGAGATGGGTTTCTTGCAGACAGCAAAGAGATGGATTTTGTTTCTTAATCCATTTAGTTAGCCTGTGTCATTTGACTGGGGAGTTCAGTCCATTGATATTTAAAGTTATTGAAAGATGTGTATTGGTTCCCGTCCTTTTAATTTCTGTTT
>NW_008348201.1:287968-321260 GCF_000622305.1 Nannospalax galili | reverse complement strand
ATAGTTTGCACTGAAAAGTCAGCTGTAATTCTAATGGGTTTTCCTTTGTATGTGACTTGTTTCTCTTTTGCAGATTTCAGTATTGTCTCTTTGTTTTGTACGTTAGTGTTTTTACTATGATGTACCATGAAGAGTTTCTTTTCTGGTTCTGTCTGTTTCGTGTTCTATATGCTTCTTGTATTTTTATGGGCATGTCTGTCTTTAAGTTTGGGAAATTTTCTTCCATGATTCTGTTGGTGATCTGGTCCATGCCATTATCTTGGGATTCTTCTCCTCCCTGTATACCTATGATTCGTAAATTTGGTCTTTTTATGGTGTCACACTATTCCTGCATATTCCATTCTTGTGATTTCTTAAATTTTTCGTAATCTTTGCTTCAGTGGTCTAGTTCGTCCACTTTGTCTTCCAGTCTTGTTACTCTATTTTCCATTTCATTCATCCTTATTGGTGAGGCTTTCTCCTGTTGTTTCTAATTGGCTTACTGAGTGTTTCACTTCCTTCTTCATTTCAGCCTGAGTATTCTTCAATATTTCTAACTCTTTTCTGAATTCATTTAGAATTTTACCCGTCTTCCTTCAGTTTTTGATTTCTTTGTGTGTTCTTTAAATTCACTGAATTCTTTTATCATGTTTATAATTGTTCTTTTGAGTTCCTTGTCCTGCATTATCTCTAGGGGGTTCTCATTGTACTCCTCTAGAGGACTATTGGTATTTGGTGGGGATATTTTATTTTGGTTTTTCATATTATTATTTTTTCTCTGTGATTTTGACATGTGAATTTCTTTTGTAGTTTCTGATTCTTGTGTGAGACTCAAGCCTTCAAGTTTAGGTCTGCTTCTTTTTGTGAATTTTATGTGTCTTTGTGGTTTACTTTTTAGTCATGAAAAGCTGGTTCCTCCAAGCTTCCCGTTCTCTCTTTTGATTTTGTATTGGAGTGGCCAGATTGCTTTTGTCTTCAGGAGTTCCACAGAGGCCCATGTCAGATGAGGGTCAGATGTTTTCAGGCTTTCCCCTAAGGTCTGGATCCTTCCAGGAAAGATTTTGGCTTCAGGAATTTTGGGGTTGGACTGGCCTGGGAGCAGGGCCCAGGAAAGATGCTGGTCTAGGGTAGCTGGTGGCCGTGCCACCCAGAGATGTAAAGGGAGATGGGGCAGGAAGAGGCCCCAAGGGCTCCTGGGGGCTGCACTGAAGAACTGGACTGGTCTGGATGCAAAGGATAGGAAGAGGAAAGGTCAGCCACATCTAGTAAAGAGGCTGGTGGGTTGTGCAGCCTAGGGAAGCAGAGGGAGGTGAGGGCGGGGCCAGGCCCAGAGGCTCCTGGGGACCGTGAGAAGGAACTGAGTTGGTCTGGATGCAAAGGATCAGGAAGCACTGGTGGTTCCTGGTGTCTAGGATGCCAAGACAGGAATGGGACAGGACCCAGGCTCGGAGGAGAGTCGGGTGGGGGAGATGGGAGGGTGAATGAGGCTGGCGGTGTCAAGGCGTGGAGGGCCCAATTGTCTTACCCCGGAGAGAGAGGCCTGCATCTCTTGCAGGCCCAGGGAAATAGAGCTATTTATTTATTCTTTTATGTATATGAGTGTATTTCCCGCATGTATGTGTGTACACCTCTGTCTTGTCATGCCGTAGAGGTCAGAAGAGGGCTTTGGATTACCCTGGAACTGGAGTTAAGGATGGTTTGTAGCTGCCATGTGGGTGCTGGGATTTGAACCTGGGTCCTCTGAAAGAGGAGCCATCTCTCCATCCCCCAGATTAAAGTTTTAAGGTAGGTTGAGGCCATTGTTTTTTACAGGCTTTTCTCATTGGCATTTTTAGTTACATTTGGAAGATTCCTGTGGTATTCTAAAGAACTTAACAGGTAATGTTTGGAGTCTGCTGAATGAGGTCTTCCTTTTTACTTTTTTTCTTTCTGTTGCTGTTTCAGTTTTGAACTCATGGCTCTAACCTACTATCCTGTTGATGGTGGGAGTGGGGAGACAGACCAGAAAGATTGTGACTTTTTTGAGGTCTATAACGGGGTGGATGAGATGAGATGTGTGGAAGTCTAGGCCCTTTTTATACCTTGCCGTGATAGCACTTAAATTTACTAAGAAATATTTTTAGGATTTATTATAATTTTCCTTATACCCAAATCTGGTATTGTGTATCTTGATAACTTCTAACTTAAACTATATTGCTTATAAATAGGAGCTTAAGAGTAGGGCATAGTGGCATTTGTCTGTAATCCTAGCAGTTGGGTAACTGAGGAAAGAGGCTGTTTTTGACCAATCACAGCTATTTATTTTGGATCAAGCATATCCACCTCTTTGGGCCAATCACAGCCTTGCCTCTAAGCAAGTTACTCTGCTAGACCATCAGAGTGCCCCGCTCTGGTCAAGGTGGAGAGGTTGTGGGCTCATCTAGAGCTCATTGAAGGTTTTGTGATAGCATATATATTTGTTTTTAGTTTTTTTTAAATTTATTTTTATTTTATGTGTATGGCTGTATTGCCTGAATGTAGGTAAGTGCACCTGTGTTGTGCAGAGCCCACGAAGAGGCTGTTGGATGGATCCCCTGGGACTGGAGTTACGAACAGTTGTTAGCGGCATGTGGGTGCTGGGATTCGACCAGGGTCTTCTGCAACAACAGCCAGTGTTCTTAACTGCTGAGCCATCTCTCCAGCCCATTTTTAGTTTTTGTAGGTATTCATATGGAAATATGAATAATAATGTAAAGCAAAAATTCATAAAAGGTGAAAATTTAAGAGTTCCCTGAAGTTATACAGCATAATGCTTAAGGTGTACTCTCTTGGGCCCCACTCTGGATTTAGATACCGCTTTTACCACTTTCTGGTTTTGTAGTGTAAAGTTACCCAACTTTTTGAGCATCAGTTTTTCTCATTTATAAAATGGAGATTATAATAATACTTTCCTCAGAAATTTTAAAATGATTAAATAAGGTAATTATTGTAAAGTGTTTAGCACAGTGCCTGATGTACAGAAATCATCACAGACGGTCAGCTCCAGCAGTCAAGTGTGCAAGTGCTGACACAGCAGCAGTCCCCGTTGTAAAATACTTTGGTTCCAGTGGAGTAACACGAGAGTAAGTAGTTCCTAATCAGAACATTTTCCACAAATGGCTGCACGGATGCTTTTATCTACCTACCCCCTCCTTCATTTATGCCTCTACTCCCCTTCCTGACATTGTAATGTCAGGAAGCACTCCAATAGTGTAGTCATGATAAGCAGTCTATGTAAGCTTAAATATTAAGCAGTTTCTCTTAAAGCAGTCTATGCAGAAAATGAGGATTACATTTATATATTGTTTTGAAGGTACTTTGGTGTTGTTTCTCTTTACCTTCCTGGACTGTTTTGTTTCATTAGTCCAAGAATTGGATTTAGGACTAAATTCCCACCTTGCCATTTATACCCATAGAACATTTTGGTGACGAGTAAATGTGATAAATAACACAGCAAGTTTAATATGTCTTAGTTACTGATGATTGTGGTAATGTTCATTGAAATTCTCAGTGTTCTGTATGTGTCTTTTATAGGAACTAAAAATGCTTATCTGATCTACAGGGGTTTTTATTATTCACCTGATTCTGCGATCCCCTTAAACTAGTTTATATTTCTTTTCCAAGGAACATTTATTTCATTTCATTTCACTTTGAGTTAACATGAGGTATGTTTGATTATACCCATTTTACTGGATAAAAGAATATAGCCTTACATTACTACCTGTGTATTTTTAAAGCACTTTAGAAAATGTCTTCTTTTTACTCTCAATACAATGTATGATTGAAATCACAGCCAGAAGTGTTTTATTCTGTCATACTTGTTTGTTGAGTCTTTACATGCAGAGAGCCGGTTAGTAGAAGTTACTACAGCAGTCTAGGGCAAGAGATGGTGGGGGATGAATGAGGGCAGTGCCAGTGGAGTGAGGAAAATGAATGGACTTTATACAGGTTTAATAAGGGTGAAGTTGCCAGACTTGATGTTTTTATTGCTATAGCATGGAAGGTGGAAAGTTGGGTCATGTGGAAGGAAGACTAAGGAATGGATTCCGACTTAATTAGGCAGCTGGGTAAGTCATGGACTTTCAATAAGTCTCAGGAAAGTGATAGTTCTCTTTAAATTTGTTCAGCCTGAGGTCCCTGGAGGAAATCTGAGTGGGAAGGTATCAGCACACTTAGATAAGTGGGGAAACGCTCAAGAAAGACAAGCTGTCAATACGTACTTGTTAGTCATCTGAATGTATGATAGAGTTGAAGCCAAGGAAGTGGAAGAGACAGCTCGGGAAAGAACAGGCTGCAGAAATAAGAAAGGAGACCTAGGAAGGACCTGGAGAAATGTCGCAAAGAAGCAGGAAAGAATTGGAGGGTGAAGAACAATTAGGAAGATACACAGGAGAGTGTGGTGTTACCGCAACAGAGGGTAAGGTGTTTTCAGGAGAAAGGGGATGTGGTTACCATGTACTGGCTTTTACTACCACAAGATGGAACCTCAGAATTTCCCATGGAGTTGTGGACACACACACACACACACACACACACACACACACACGTGTGTGTATATATGTCTGTATTTAGTGTGTATATATAATAGGCTGTATCACATCCAGTGTAATATTTGTTTATAGGTATAGAATTTTTATATTTTAAGTTGTAAATGGATGATAGTTCTGCATACTGCTTGCCTTCAGCTTTTCATGATAATTATAGCAGCTCTGAATTGCATATATAGGCTAAATAGAGGTTGATATTAATAAGAGAGATTATATTATTAGCAAGATGAGTAAATATTTTTAGCTAACTTTGCTGCCCCAAAAGAAGAATGCTATAATTATTTAGTAAAATCTGTCTTTATAATAGTCTATAAAACTATACTTTTTTCGGGGGGGTGGCAAACCTGTACTTCTAAATGTGGCTCTTCTTTGTAATAATAAATGTAACGGAAGTTAAACCCCTCAAAACTGTGGATTGACTCTGATGTCAAGAATTTTTTTAAATTGTGAATAATTGTATAGTAACTTTGAAAACTTGGGACATTGTACAGCTGATTGTTAGGGGAAGGTGTGGCTTGAAGAAATTTTTCTGGCTTCTCTTTAGGAGGGTGACTCACAGCTCAAATGATCAGCTCCAACAAACCATAGCACTGTTTGTGTTTTTGGTCTATGGTGTTACAGCTGTCTTTGAAGGACATTAGCTTTGATACAATTTATGAAGCTTAGTAATTCGGGTCTTAGAAGGTGGAGTAACAAAGTTATTTAGAACATAGCAGTATAAAAATAGCTAAGATTTGGGACTGGAGAGATGGCTCAGTGGTTGAGAGCACTGACTGCTCTTGCAGAGGACCCAGGTTCGATTCCCAGCACCCACATGGTGGCTAATAACCATCCTTAATTCCATTTCCAGGGGAATCCGAAGCCCTCTTCTGACCGCCGTGGCATTGCACAACACAGGTACACTTACATACATGCAGGCAATATACCCATACACATAAAATAAAAATAATAAATAAAATATTTTTAAAAAATGGCTAAGATTTTAGAACTGAAAGCCAGTGAGTTGCTGGCAAAAATGCTTGTTTTTTATTAAGTTCTAGAAAGCTGTTGTGGGGCTGAAGCTGGACCAGGTAGCGGAGTTAGAAAGGCGAGCACGACATTCCTCATGGAGTTTAAGTTTCAAAAAAAAAAAGAAATAGACTGCTGCAAGGGAAGTATTTGAAGTTGGTGAATAAGAGCTGTGGCTTCTCTGAGGAAGGTAGCTGTTGTTTCTCATGGCATGATAAGCACATTCTCTGCAACTGAGTTAGACTCTTGTCTTTACACTTTATTGCGCGCGCGCGCGTGTGTGTGTGTGTGTGTGTGTGTGTGTGTGTGTGTTGGTTAGAGCAACTTATGGGACTCAGGTCTTGCCTTCAACGTGTGGGTCCTTGGGATTGAACTCAGGTTGTCAGGCTTGACAGCAGGCACCCTTACCCACTGAGCTATCTGTCTGGCCTTTACGTACAGTTTGAAAGAGATAGTGGGATTATTTTGAAGATGGTTAGAATGAAGCATAGTAAAAGGTAAGAGAAAAATTGTTATTTAAAAGTTACTCATTGTGGGGAACGAGAGATGACGCAGCGGTTAAAAGCACTGGCCGCTTTTGCAGAAGACCCAGGTTTGGCTCCCAGCACCCACATGGCAGTTAACAAGCATCCATAACTCTAGTTTCAGGGGATCGCATCCTCTTTTGACTTCCGTGGGCATTGCACGGCATAGGTGCACTTACATACATGCAGGCAAAACATACACATACTAAATAAATATTTTATTTTTAAAATTTTATTTATTTTTATTTTATGTGTATGTGTGTATTGCTTGCATGTAGATGAATGTACCCATGTTGTGCAGTGCCCGCGGAGGTCAGAAGAGGCTGCTGGATCCCCTAGAACTGGAGTTAACGGATAGTTGTTAGCTGCCATGTGGGTGCTGGGATTCAAACCTGGGCCTTCTACAAGAACAGCCAGTGTTCTTAGCTGCTGAGCCATCTTTCCAGCCCCTAAATAAATATTTTAAACAGTTATTTATTGATTGTAAAGAAGAAAGAACTTTTCATTTCAAAGGAAGGAAAGTGAGACTATCAGAGGCCCTCTCCAGTTGTTAAACCACTAATACGGCTAAGACCATATTGAAATTTATCATGTTAGAAAAGTTTGCTATTTATAATGTCAGTTTTATACTTTTTTGTGTAATTTAGAGGTTATTACTAAGGACTGCTTTGAAAACAATGCAGGACTTCAAAATTTGGTCACATTAATTTAAAATATAACCACATTCTTTTTCTTACTGTTTTCCCTCACAAAACTGCAGTCAGATTGTCGGCTAGGGTTGCAGTCACCTCAGGGCCCACACACAGTTAAACAGTTGAACCTTTTCATTGTTGCAGAATTGAAAGGGAAGCTTATGAGGGAAGCCTCAACTGTAAAGTCCATAGAGGGAGTTGTTCAGGCAAGGCAGCTGTTCTGGGGCTGCAGCTTCTGCTTAACATCTTCCGTTCCCGGCTGCACTGGGGTATGAGCAGCCGTCCTTATGCTGCTCTTCTCGTGCCCTCACTTGAGATTTGTTGGAGTTGCCCGTGTAAGATCCTGACTACAAAAATCAGGCACAGGGATGTAGACAACAACTTCAGAAGTGTTTCTGGCAACTTCTAAAGTCTGAATAGCTTCTTTACTAAGGCAAATCTAATTGAATGTCTTATTTTATAGTATTAGCAGATGGCAGTTTATATAACTGGTATGACAATGGTTCACTCAGTAACTGCTATCTAGAGTTTTTGATTTTTTTTCTTTTTTTTTTTTGGAGCTGAGGACTGAACCCAGGGCCTTGTGCTTGCTAGGCAAGCACTCTACCACTGAGCTAAATCCCCAACCCCTAGAGTTTTTAATTTTTAAAAATCTTACATAGTTGTGTTAGCCCGGCATGGTGGCGCATGCCTGTAGTCCCAGCACTTGGGAGGCAGAGGCAGGAGGATCTCTGTGAGTTCAAGGCCAGCCAGGTCTAAATAGTGAGCTCCAGGAAAGATGGGGGTTCAGGGAGACCCTGCTTCAAAAAGACAAAAAAAAAAAAGGAAAAAAAAAAAACCAAAATAAGAAACTTAGGTAGTTTTAAAAATTTTGAGTGTTAGTAGCATTAACAGTTCAATGTGTGTGTACGTGTACGTGTGTGTGGTGTTGGTGTGTGTGTGTGTGTGTGTGTGTGTGTGTGTGGTGTGTATGACAGTGGTGGAGCTTGAACCCAAGGCCTCACACATACTAGACAAGTGTTCTGCCATTGAACCTTAGCCTCCTGTCTTCAACACCCCCGCCGCCTCATGTTTGTGTGCCCTGTGCATGTTAGGCAGATGCACTGCTGAACTTCACACCCACCCTCCTACCCCCCCGTTTTCTTTTCCAGGCAGGGTCTTCCTATGTAGCCCAGAATGGCCTTCAACTCACTAGCCTCAAATTCATGGTGATCCTTGTGCCTCAGCATGCAAGAGTGCCGGGTTTACAGGTGCAAAGCACCAGGCCTGGCTTTTCTGTTGTTTGAGACTTGTCTGTTTATCCTGGGAACCCTGTGTATAGCCTAGGATGGCCTCAAACTTAGACCACCTTTGCCTCTGCCTCCTGGTTATTGGAATTGCTGCGTGTGGCACCATGCCCAGGTAGCTACTGCATCCTAATCTAAGCAGTTTATTATGTTCAGATAGATTTTATGAGCTAACCTTGCATTGGTGGAGTGTTTGAGTGGGTTTTGACTGCTAAAGAATGACTTTTGGTTGATGAACACTGTAATTTAATTAGAGATTGCATAGGCTAATATTGAATAGAGCACCCTGATCTCTAGAATTAAAAATAACAAAACATACACATGTATCCATGTGTGTGCGCTCACAAGTGTGCTTTCACACGCATGCTTGCGTATACACACACACACGCACACACAAACACACGCACACACCTCTAAATGGAAAGATCTACTTTAAGGATGAAGATAACAGTGCTCAGTGGTAGAGCGCTTGCCTCACATGTGAGGCCCTTAGTTCAGTCCCCATCGCCACACACATAGAAGTGATCCATCTTAGTTAAGTTCATGAAATGATAACAAAAAGCAGCTCCCAGTGCCAACAGGTGAGTCACCCTTTTGGTTATGTTAAATATTTTCATAATGCCTCAATTTATTTATGTATTTATGTATGTAGTATTTATGTATGTATGTATTTATTGGTCTTTTTGAGACAGGGTCTCCCTGTAGCCCCAGCTGGCCTGAAACTCACTGTGTAGACCAGGCTGGCCTTGAACTCACAGAGATCCAAGTTCCTCTGCCTCCTGAGTGCTGGGATTAAAGGAATGCACTGCCACGCCCAGCTAATTCTCTTATTTTTAAAATGTATTTGATTCTATTTTAAGTTCATAGGACTTAAATCTGAATGGAAGTCACTGTTCACTTGAAGTAAAAGTTGAAAATGGTTTGGTTTGTAGCTCATTCCATTAAGGAATTTTAGGTTATTGCTGCTATAGTACAAACCAGACAAAGCAGATCTTTGTGCACTCACCTCACCTCAGTGCCTCAAAGTTAAGAGGAATCTAGTCAACTAAAACGGCAGCTTAGATGCTTTTGCAAATACTAAGCTTTGGGTTACAGTTAGAAATGGAGTCTGTGATCTGCTGCAGTAACCAAAATGTCTAAAACTAGGTACTTTATAAAGAAAACAGGTTTGTTTAGTTCACAGTTTTATAGGTTGGCTGACTGTGACTGGATAGTTGCTGTCTAGCAAGGATGCCTGTTTGGATTCTGATGAAGGTACCATGGTGGATGGCAATGCAATGATAGAGCATGCTCAGAGCAGATCACTCAGCAAGGGGAAGTCAGAGAGCACAGCAGGACCAAGCTTCTGCTTCTGTGAGAACTTCAGCCCTTCTGTGAGAGATGCCCCCAGAGATGTCATTCCTTTTGCTGGGCCCTACTTACTTACTTTTTATTGAATTTTGCCATTTTCATACAATATAATTTGATGGTATTTAGAATCCCTCCTCTATCTGCACCTCCCCTTACTGCCCCCTCCCAATTTCATGTATTCTATAATACATATACACATATGTATTCTCTCTCTCTCTCTCTCTCTCTCTCTCTCTCTCTCTCTCTCTCAGGTCTATAGAGTCTAATTTGTTTTTCAAATGTCCTTGAGTATGGGTCCATCCATTGGAGCCTAGTTACCATTAACCTACCAAAAATCACATCTTTGAAAGAGGCAGTCTCAGACCCCCCCCCCCCCCCACCCATGGGTTGTAAAAAGTTTCCTGGGTTGGGTTGGAGTTGCTTTCCCACTTCCCCCCCTATCCTGGGATTTTTGTCTGGTTTGAGCTTGCATAGGACTTGTGCATGCTGTTACCATTACTGTGAGTTCATAAGAGTAACTCACCAGCTGTCTGGAAAACTCTTTCTTTGTGTTGTCATCTACTACCTCTTTCCATCTCCCTCTTCTGCAATGATCCCTGAGCCTTGGGAGGCAGAAGTTTGATACAGGTGATCTGTTCAGGGATAAGCACTCTGCAGCCTCTTGTTCTCTGCTCATTTAGGCCCTACTTTTTTTTTTTTTTTTTTTTTGGTCTTTTTGAGACAGGGTCTCCCTGTAGCCCCAGTTGTCCTGGATTCACTATGGAGACCAGGCTGGCCTCCAACTCACAAAGATCTGCCTACTTCTGCCTCCTGAGTGCTGGGATTAAAGGCGTGCGCCACCATGCCTGGCTAGGCCCTACTTTTTATTTATTATTTATTTATTTTTATATTTTATTTATTATTATTATTTTTTTATGTGTATGAGTGTACTGCCTGCATTTATGTGAGTGCACCTGTGTCATGCAGTGCCCGATGTCAGAAGAGAGCTTCAGATTCCCCTGGAACTGGAGTTAAGGATGGATCTTAGCCGCCATGTCGGTGCTGGGAATTGAACCCGGGTCAGTGCCCTTGACCGCTGAGCCATCTCTCCAGCCCCAGCCCTACTTTTTATAAATTCCTCCAGCTCTCAGTATCGCCTTACTGAGGATGCACATGTGGGGGGACATTCTAGCCACATCCAAACTGTGGCAGTGAAATGCTCCAGTTTGAATGAGTTAGTCATTTAACAACAAATTCATTTCATTATTATTCTACTTTATGACTCAGATTTATAGACATTTGCATGTTAAAATTAAATATTAATCTAGCAAAATCTTAACACACGTACTGTTAGACTTCGTTATTTATGACATGTACTAAATACAGATAATACTTCCTAACAAGATCAAGGTGTAAGACACTCAATAGAATTAAATTTCAAGTTGCTTTTTGTGGGAAAACGATTTCCTGTTACTTTAATCCAATTTCATCTATAGACAAAACAGGAAACGTTAGATGTTTTGAAGTTTGTTTCCATGGAATGAAGAATCATGAATCCACAGGAATCTAGAAGGCGGGACGCTCTAGTCCATTTCCTAAGGCCCATGCTAGCATGAGGATGCCGGGGATTGGTCCTCAGCATGGCATAACTGGGCGTGGTGGCACACCCATAATTCTAGTGTTTGGGAGATTGAGACAGGAGTATCAGAAGCCATCCTTGGCTACATAGTGAATTTAGGGCTAGCCTAGGCTACATGAGACTTTGTTTAAAAAACATTAAAGGATCTGGGAGGTAGAAGATGAACATTCAGCAAGATGATAACAAAATGTTGAGACGTACCTGTGTCTAGTGATACTAGGATAGTGTTTGAAATTGTCACTAATGTGGCATGTTAAAGATCATTAACATATGTTAAAAAGCACAGAGCCTTGAGTATCATTTTTTCTTTTTTATTATAATACATATTTTAATTGAATTTTTGTGTATTTCATAAAATACATCTTAATCATATTTATACCCCCTCCTCTGTCTACACTGGCTCCATAGGCCCTCCCCACTGGATTTCATGCATTCTGTCATGTATGTTAAGAACTGTTGAGACAAATTTGTGTCCCAGCTGTCCCTCAGTGTGAGTTCATCCATTGGAGACTGGTCAACCTATCTAGCATCGCTCCTTTCGTTAAAGACCAGCTCTCTCCCTCACCCAGCAGTGAGCTTAGGGACCATTGCAGAAGAGGTGGAAGGATCTAAGAGCCAGGTGTGGTGACCACAGGAAACAGAGTTATCCAGGTGGGAAGTTATTCATGTGAACTCACAGCAATGATGACAGCATGCACAAGACCCATGCAAACTCAAACCAGACAAAAACCCAGCAAAGAACTAAGGAAATGGGTAAGGAGCCCCAGCCTTAGCTGAGAAATTATTGGCAGCTGATCATTTTTTCTTTTTGGAACAGGATCTCTCACTGGCCTGGAGTTCTCCAAGTAAACTAGGCTGGCTGGCCAGCAGGCCCCAGGGATCCACTTGCCTTCGCCTCCCTACCACCAGGATTACAAGCATCTACCACATACGCACATTTTTACATGGGTTCTGTAGATAGAACTAAGTTACTGACTGAGCCATCTCCCCAATCTCTCTTTTTCCTTTTGGTAAGAAATTTTCATTAGATGATATGTCCATTTTCAGGAAGTTATTTTAAATAATGCGAGCAATTTACTTATTTTGTACAAGTATTTAAGGATGAAAGTCACCCTTATTATTTATCAGTCACTGAAGTACTTTTATGTTTGTGCATGGTCGGTTTATTAGTTGGTATAAATAGTTATTTTAAAGACTGGCTGACTTTTAACCTGAAGTCTAATGATTGCTAACCAGCCATGAAAGCTGTGTAAATGTTAGTATAGACACTACCATCGTGGGCTAAAACCATAAGAAATGGCAGATGCTGACCAACCATTTATTCTTGAACTAATACTATAAAATAATGGTGGTGTTTCAGTGACGTGTGTTTCACAGCTAATATTTCTGTTTGTTAAAGCACAGGTGCTATTATAGTGGACATAGAGAAATGGAGTCATTCAAATCTCTTTTCCTTCTGTTTCCGATAAAGCCAGACGTTTCTGTTGACACTTGGCAATTTGTTTGCATTCATTTTACTTTCTGGAGTTCATGTCTAGACATCTGGTAAATTTACAGTTTCTCCTATAGCTCTCCATGAGTTAATAATCTCAAATAAAATTAAATAATCTTCTTATTCTGATAGAGAAGAAAAAACTGGATCACTTACCAGTAACTGGAGTTCTCCTATTGGGTAATCTCCACAGATCCACATTCTTTGAAGTTATTGTGAGTGCCTCGAGGACCAAGGAACCGTTGAAATTTCCAATTTCAGGAAGGTAAGCAAGCACACTGAAGCATGCCTCTAGCACCTCCCCAGTTCCCTACCCAACCGTCTTACATGTACGTCTGTGCTGCATGCCCCTCAGTTCCAGTGGTGCCCGTCAGGAGGACTCCCAAGCTGGACAGAAGGCAAGAGGTGGATCTGTGAGGGAAAAGACCCAATAGGATAACTCAAGTTACTGGTAAGTGATCTGGTTTTCACAGACTTGAGATTTTTTTCTCTCAAATCTCTTCTCTGTAGCAGCTTAATAGAAAGAGCAGAAGTTGTTGTTTTGGTTAGTTTCTTTTTATATGTTTGATGTAGGTTATGAAAACCATTTTATGAAACAGCAAATCATTTATGGTGCATAAGTATGACAGTGATTTTAAAGAATGTTATTATATAACTATAAAAAGTGTATGTTAGCTTTCAATAAACAGTGTAGTAGTTCTAAAGTAATACAGGAAAGCTACATGTTTAATTATTTTATGAATTTATTTACACTGTTACTTTAATGGAATACTTGAACTGTAAATTTATGAGCATACCAAATTTGGTCAAATTATTGTGGCACAGTAGTTGTGAACAGTAAGAATATTTTCAATCCACTGATTGTGCTTACTAAACACACTGCACCTTGGAGCTACGTCCCCAGTCTATCACTTTTTTTTTTTTAAGGTTTTTATTTTTATTTTATTTTTTTGAAACAGGGTCTCACATAACCCAGGGCAACTTCAAAACTCCCTATGTAGCTGAGGCTGCCCTTGAATTCCAGAACCTCCTGCCTCCACCTCCTGAGTGCTGGGAGAGACAGACATGTGCCACCTTGCCCAAAATGTTAGCGTTTCTTAATGACATAGTTTTCAGTGCACCTTTTAATTTCATTAAAGGTGTATTTGAAATATAATTTTGGGTGTGTTGAGCTTATTGTACTATGTCCTTGTAATGAAAGGGCCTGCTGATGGACCTGGGGCAGCATGGACTCAGTTTGAGCTCACTGACTGTAGGTTACAGATCATTATTGAGTTGACATGTAAATGTTAGCTAGCTTCCTCCCCCTTCTTTCTCTCTTTGTAGTGTTGAGGATTGAACCCAAACCTTGTATGTCCTAGGCAAGGGTTTTACTACTGAGTTCTGTCCCTTACAGTTAGTTTCTTAGTTCTGGTCTCTTTTATTTTGCATTATTACCAGGTAACTGTTCTGTGGGACTGACACACTGCCTGCTGTGCTAGGAGGGCGGCTCAGATAACCATTCTAAAGGGGCAGCTTTATCATACAGAGCCTTACACTTTGACAGCTGTTCTATACAATTTTTCTTTATTTGCTGGGCCTGTCGGCAGCCAGTCTTGTTCTCGTTTCCTCGGTTTGGAGCCCTGCTCTGCACTCACCTGGACTGTCCTCCTACTCATGCACTGGTTCTGCCTCTCCACTCTCCTGAAACACCCCACTCTGTTTTTCTGTTCTTCTCTTACTCCTCTTATCAGGCCTTTTTTGTTAGCATCTGTGTGTGCGTGTGTGTGTGTGAGCATCTGTGTGCGTTTGTGTGCGTGTGTGTGAGCATCTGTGCATGCGTGTGTGAAAATCTGTGTGTGTGAGCATCTGTGTGCATGCATGTGTGTGAGCATCTATGTGTGTATCTGTGTGCGTGTGCGCGTCTGTGTGTGAGCATCTGTGTGCATGCGTGTGTGCGCGCGTGTGTGTGAGCATCTGTGTGCGTGCATGTGTGTGTGAGCATGTGTGCATGCGTGTGTGTGAGCATCTGTTTGCGTGCGTGTGTGTGAGCATCTGTGTGCGTGCATGTGTGTGTGTGAGCATGTGTGCATGCGTGTGTGTGAGCATCTGTTTGCGTGCGTGTGTGTGAGCATCTGTGTGCGTGCATGTGTGTGTGTGAGCATGTGTGCATGCGTGTGTGTGCGTGTGTGTGAGCATCTGTTTGCGTGTGTGTGTGTGAGCATCTGTGTGCGTGCATGTGTGTGTGTGTGTGTGTGTGCGTGTGCGTGCACAAAGCATAGCCTCTGGTGTCATTCTTCAAGATTTGTAACCTTGTTTTTTTTAATTAATTAAATTTTTATGTGTATGAGTGTTTTGTCTGTGTGTGTAAGCGCAACCATGTCATTCAATGCCAGCAGAAGCCAGAAGAGAGCATTGTATCCCCTGGAACTGGAGTTATGTTTATGGACAGTCATAGGGTGCTAGGAAATGAATGTGAGCCCTCCGCTAGAGCGACCTGTGCTCTTAACGACACTGAGCCATCTCTCTAGCCCCTGTACCTTGGTCTTTTGAGATAGGGTCTCTCACTGGGACCTGGGGCTCACTGATTAGGCTCACCTGGCCAGTGTACCCCAGGGATCCTCCTGTTTCTGCCTCCCCAGTGCTGGGATTACAAGCATGTGCCCCTGTGCCTGGCTTTTCACTTGGGTGCTGGGACTCAAACTCTGGTCCGCAACCTTTTGTGACAAGCACATTACCAACTGAGCTATCTCCCCAGGCCTAGCATCTTTTCACTTATGTTTTCCCAGTGTAAGAGTGGGTATTTGGTGAGATTTTTGGCATGTGCTTGGCACAGAGCCAGGCTGCACGTACTGAGCACTCTTGTAGCTCATGTCGGGCTGGAGCTGAAGCTTTGCTGTTGCTGTACTACATGGCTTAAGGCTTAAACATCGGCTCTTCTGCTACTCTGATTATGCTGTTTTGAGGGATGAGGGAGTCAGAGTCTTACTGTGTAGCTAGTCTGACCTTGCAGGTGTGAAACTCTGGCTTCAGCCTCCCAAGTGCTGTGATCACAGGTGTGTGCCACTATGGCCAGCACTTTCATAAATACACAAAACTCTTAAACTGTTTTGAATGCTCTTTGAGCTCAAGAATAAGATTTTATAATTTTTCATCTCATCTGGTTCCTAAGATCAATGTCTAATAGGAAATCAGACCCACTGAAAAATTAGTTTTCCACATAGATCCATGAATGTATTTTACCAGCTTTTCATTTATAAAATAAGTTTATTTATTTGCCTTATATATCGTGTGAACTATATTTTTCTCTGGAAAATATCTTTTCCCCTTTAAAAACTGGTACAGTGAGATTCTAGTCTGTGTAATATTAACTTCTAATGGCACACAGAAAAGATTATGTATAATTTTGAAAGTATTCATTCAAATGCTGTCACTTTAAGACTGTTGAATAGTCCTAGGAAATAAGCTACAAAGGCAGTTTTTGAAGTTTTAATGATTTAGAGGATTACTGCTTAATTGCAGAAATGCTTATGTTTAAGAAAACTTGTTCAATTAAGGAGTAAATGTAATTTAATATTAAGGACGTTAAAAAATGAAATGCTTTCTGACAGATTTGAGTGTCTCTTCTAAATGATCACCAAAAGACAATTCAGACCCAGTCTCATAAGTCAGACCAAGATCAGAACAGTCCGATGACTTGTGTGTAGTTTTGAATCTGTGCTGCACATCTATGTAAAGGTCTGTTGGATCTCTATGGCACGGGAATGACAGTGGTTGTACTCACAGTGACCTTATCCTTTAAAGGCACCTGCAAAGATACTTGAATGAAGTATCTTGAGCTCAGGAGTAGGTTCAAAGAAAAGTAGATATTTGGGTAGTGTATGTGTGCATGGCCAGGGAGAGAAGAGCGAAGAGAGTGGACAGAGGCTGCAGTTCCGAATCCAGGTTTGAGGGGGATATTGGTGTCCATTTTACATTCAACATTTTTGTGGCTTTGAAATTAAAAAGAAAGTTGAGAAGAAAGTACTTTAAAAGAAGTTTATTGTGTTTTAACTTGTCTAATTTAAATGGGAATACTAGGATCTATTCTTTCCATGATTCGATGCCCACACACAGAGTGGGGTAGCGTTTGGTGGAAGGTCCAAGAGGACTCTGACAGTGAGATTGTTTGTATTAAAGAAGAGCATTATAATGGAGAACTTTTCCAAGAACATTTTGCCTAAGAGCTTATTACACATATATTTTTAAATGAAGTGAACACTGCCTTGCAACTACAGGAGCGATTGAGGAACAGTGCATACGAACAGATGTGTGAGGGCTGTGATAGAAGTAAGTGCAGAAGGGAGCAGCTTAGACAGCTGAAAAGATGGGTCACATTCAAGCTTCAGGTCAGCACGGGGGAGAGAGGAAAATACCAAAGAAAAGCTAAAACCTCAGGGCGGAGAAAGGCCTCACTGGGGCCTAAGAAGGAAGAGTGTAGAGAATGGAAGGAAGTTTTGAAGAAAATGACTGACAATTTCAAGAATTGAAAAAATACTACCATGGGAGATTGAGGCAGGGTGATTGTGTGAGCCCAGGATTTCCAGGCCAGCCTGGGCAACATAGTGAGACGCCCATCTGAGGAAAAAAATAGTGGAAATTATAAAATACCTGGAAACCGAATCACACCAAGTCTATATCAAAAACAAAGAATGCAAGAAAAACAGTGTTTAGCAGCAAATTTATGACCTTAAATGCATGGATTAAATTAAAAAATTGAAAATAAATGAGGTAACTTTTCAACAGCAGCAACAGCAAACCCCACGATTTGTAGAATCGTGCACTACAAAGCGAGAGCAGGAGCAGTGGGCGCAGCAGCACCCCAGTCCTCCGACCCACGCCGGCTCCTCGGCTGACGGGAAAGACTGAAGGAGCTCAGACGTGATACAGGTGGTAAAATGTCCAGAGGAACATTGCAACACAGACCGTGTATAGGGAATTACTATTATATGTATAGATAGCTGAGTTATTTGATTCTTTTAAAAAATTAAGTTTTAAGGTCAGCATTCAGAGTAATGGGCTTCATTTTGGCATTTTCACACGTATGTGCCGTTTGTTTTTTAAAAATTTTTTGGAGACAGGTTCTCACTGTAGCCAGGCTCTTGTCTAGAATTCGTTGTGTTGCCCAGGCTGGCCTCCTGCAGTTTACAGCAGTCCCCTGCCGCAGCCTTCGAAATGCTGGGGTTTTGTTCTTAAGTGAGCACTTACAAGCCTTTATTTTTCCTCATAAACATATAGTACAAGATGGTTAGAAAAAACGAAAGGAAATATGAGTCTCTGGGTATCTCAAAATCAGCCATGAAATAACACTACAGTGAGGGAGAGGCCCCAGGGGCTTGAGCTCCTGAAGCAGAAGAAACAGAAGTAACCAGGGCAAGAACAGTTAAGTACATACTTGTCCTCTCAGCTCCTTCATGGAACAGAATTGCTAGGCCGTATGAGCAGCTGAGGGTTTAACCTTCTGTGGAACTGCTGCTAGGCTGTCTTCCGGAGTGTCAGTCCCGCATGCTTTCCTGTGAGTAACGTGTGAGGGTTTCTTCTGTTCCTTCACCAACACTTCTCATTGGTGTCCCCCCACTCCCTCCCTCCCTCCCTCCCTCCCAAAGTTTCACCCCCCTCTCATTTTTACCATTCTAGTTTGTGTCAGGTAGCATCAGAAAGAATAGTTTTTATGGTGGTACTTGTAGTCCTAATTTCAGGTGTGACTTTTGGACAGATTGACCCAGAGAACAGAAAAAAAAAAGGGAGGCAACAGTTTAACCTTGGAATCCCTACTGGAAAGAATATACAAAGGAAAATGTATTACATTCAAAATGATTTGTGGACACAGATATGAGAAGTTTAAGTACAACAAGAATGTAAGGGCAGTTTGACATTTGAAATGTATTTATGGTTGGGCATGGTGGTGCACGCCTGTAGTCCCAGCACTCAGGAGGCAGAAGCAGGCAGATCTCTGTGAGTTCGAGGCCAGCCTGGTCTACGTAGTGAGTTCCAGTACAGCTGGGGCTACAGGGAGACCAAAAAGACCATGTGTGTATGTGTGTGAGAGAGAGAGAGAGAGAGAGAGCGAGAGAGAGAGAGAAAGAAAGAAAAAGAAAGAAAAAAAAGAAAATGTATTTATAGGGACTGGAGAGATGCCTCAGTGGATAAGAGCACCAACTGCTCTTGGAGAGGACCTGGGTTTCGTTGCCAGCACCCACATGGTGGCTAGCAATCATCTATAAGTTCAGTTCCAGGGAATCTGATACTCTCTTCTGACCTCTGTGGGCATTGCATGACATGGGTGCACTTAAATACATGCAGGCAGTATACTCATATACATAAAAAAAACATTTTTAAAAAAGAAAATATATTTATGTAATTTATAAGAAAATTTAGAAACATTGTAAGTTTAGCAAAAGCATATTATAAAAATTCAGTACTCATTCATGCTAAAATACTACACATAGCTCATTTCAAAGAGGGTTTGTTGGGCTGTGTGGCCAGAGCCTGTAACGCTGGGACCAGACTGATGTTCTCCACAGGGTGCCATGGTCACTTCATACTCTCTTTTCTTGAGGAGACATAAAATTGGTGATGTAGGAAAGTAAATCCATGTGTCAAAGTTAAAAAAAACAAGAACATAGATAATCTTCATAAACTACAGCAAGAAGTAACTTTTTGTTCCATAAAGAGTACCTTTCAAAGTCAACAGCATCATGCTTAATAGTGAAACCTTAAACACATTCATGTTAAAGTCTCTGTCAGTAAGGTAGACATAAAACAAAGGAATTAAATCCCAAGGGACTGGAAGTGAGAAATGAGACCAATGTCTCCTCAATACACTCATACAATAAAATAAAAATAATAAAAAAAATTTGGGGGGCTCTTTTTGAGACAGGGTCTCCCTATAGCCCCAGCTGTTCTGGAACTCACTATGTAGACCAGGCTGGCCTTGAACTCCCAGAGATCTGCCTGCTTCTGCCTCCCAAGTGCTGGGACTACAGGCGTGCACCACCATGCATGGCTCTGAAGTCTTTGAGATAGGGTCTCCCTATAGCCTCAGGTTGCCTGGATGGAACTCGGAGAGATCCGCCAGCCTTTGTTTTATTTTTTTTTAAAATTTATTACTAATGTATATATGTATGTATGTGTATGGTATGTGTGAGTGTGTGGGTAAGCATGTGTCATGGTGTGAATGTGGCAGGGGACAACTTTTTGGAGTTACGTCCTTTTACTATTATGTGGATTCTGGGGATAAAACTTGGGTCGCCAGGCTTGTGCAGTAAGCATCTTTACCCACTGTGCCTTCTCTCTGGCTCTTCTGAGAATTTTTCGTTCTTTTCCCTTCTCTTTTCTCCTCTTCTCTTCTTCTTTTTTTTTTTTTTTTTTAAATCTGTTTTGAGACAGGTCTCCCTGTAGCCCTAGCTGGCCTGGAACTCACTGTGTAGACCAGGCTGGCTTCTGTTGTACAGAGATCTGTCTAAGAAATGAGCATTCTTATTTGTATTAGTAAGAGAATTCAGTGTTCCCAGATATGAGGCCCTCATTCAAATTGGCAGTATCCATTTAGGAAAAAAAGTTAAGTTTCTTTTAGGGGCTGCAGAGATGGCTCAGCACTTAAGAGCACTGGCTGCTCTTATAGAACTGGTTGGTTCTCAGCACTACATGGCAGTTCACAACAGGCTGTTAATTCTAGTTCCAGTGATCTTCCCCTGGCCTCTTCACACCAAGTATTATTATGATACACATACAGGCATGCAGGCAGACACTCAGATACATTCTTTTTTATAGAAAATTCTGTAAAGTCATTTGGGAGGCAGAGGCAGGTGTATCTCTGCTGAGTGAGTTCCAGGCCAGTTGGGGCTACAGGGAAACCCTGTCTCAAAATGACCAAAAAAAAAAAAAAGGAAATTCTATGAAGTACGTAAAATTTTACTGAAGAATATAAATTAGATAGGAATAAAAGGTTATACAATATCTTTGAGAATTTAAAGTTTATATAATAACAGATTTTACTAAAATTAATTTTGAGTTATAAGTATATACTTTTAGACAGTAATTACAATTTTATTTTATTTTTTATTTATTTATTTTTTTTGAGATGTGTGGAATGACTTTCATGTGAAAACTTAAGGCACAAGAATAACCCAAGACAGTTCTGGAAGAAGAAAAAGAATTGAGACAAAACTCACATGTTGGCTGTTTAGAACAACATTTAAACCCAACCTGGTGTCACACACTTAGTCCCCAGCACCAGAGGCAGGAGGAGCACAGGCTGAGGTCACTCTCTGCTGCATAGGGAGTTGAGGTCGACTTGGGCTAGTTGAGACAGTGCCTTAAAAAACCAAAATTATGACTTTTAAGGGTGAACTATTACATACCAGTAAAAAAAAGAATAAATAGAAACACCACTACACACAACATAGCTATTTTAGACAATGTTGAATAAAAAATGAGAAATAAAAGCTTTATAAATTACATTATTTCATTCATAGGAAGATTATTAGGTATGGATAGGATTTTGGAATAATACTTAAAAATATTATTTTTAGTTTATGTGTTTGAGTGTATTATCTGCAGGTATGCAACTGCACCCATATCGTGCAGTTCCCACAGAGGTCAGAAGAGTTACATATGGTTGTTAGCCACCATGTGGATGCTGAGAACTGGACCTGAGTCCTCTGCAACAGCAGCCAGTGATCTTAACTGCTGAGCCATCTCTCCAGGCCCCCTCCCTGGCTTTTTCTTTTTTTTTTTGGTCTTTTTAAGACAGGGTCTCCCTGTAGCCCCAGCTGGCCTGGAACTCACTATGTAGACCAGGCTAGCCTCAAACTCACAGAGATCCATCTGCGTTTACTTCCTGAGTACTGGGATTAAAGGTGTGTGGTAGGGACTTGTGCAGAGGAGATCATATGGTGAAACAAAAAGCTGGAGCATGTGAGAGAATGGACTGGCTCTTTTTAAATGACCCATTCTGTGTGTGTGCAGCTGCATGTGTATGCAGGTGCATGTGTACATGTATGTGTGGCAGCCTGGGATCAGCCTCTGGTGTTATTCCTCAGGAGCCATCCATCTTGCTTTTTGAGACAGAGTTTCTCACTGGGACATGAGGTTGCTCCAGCCAGTGAACCCTGGGGATCCCTTTTTTTCTTCCAGTGCTGGGATTACAAGCGTGAACCACCATGCCTGGCTCTTTGTGTGGGTGTTAGGGATTTGAACTCAGGTACTCAGGTGTGTGTGGATAGTACTTTACTGATTGAATTGTTTCCAGATACCAGCAACTCATTCTTTTAAAAGTTAAGATTAAAGGTATGGTGATGCACGCCTTTAATCCCAGTACTCAGAAGGCAGAGGCAGGCGGATCTCTGTGAGTTCAATGCCAGCCTGGTCTACATAGTGAGTTTCAGGCCAGCTGGGGCTACAGGGAGACCCTGTCTCAAAAAGACCAAAAAAAAAAAAAAAAAGTTTTTAAGATTTATTTACTTTTATTTTTCATGTGTATGAGTGTTTTGCCTGCATATATGTAAGTGCACCCATGTGTACAATGCCCACAGAGGCAAAAGAGGGAATCGGAGTCCCTGGAACTGGAGTTAAGGATGGTTGTGATCCACCATGTGGTTCTGGGAGTTGAACCTGGGTCCTGAGCAAGAGCAGCCAATGCTCTTAACGGTTGGGCCATCTCTCCAGCCCCCAAAACTCATTCTTGAAAGAACTAAGTCACTCTGTGAGATTGACATTGTTTTATACAATGCTGGCCTCGATGACGTAATTACCTCCTACTTCTTAAAGGTTCTGTAGCTTAACACGATCGTATTGTGGGCCAAGCATTGCCCATTTCCCATAAATGCTGGAGTGTTAACTGGCTTGATCTTGTGCAGATTTTGTGTATGCAGCCACAGCTGTTTTGAATACATAAGTGTAACATCTGTGTCATGTCCAGAAGATTGTTTGTGCCTCGCGCCACTTTGGGGTCTTGCACTCTTTCCAATCCACAAATCTCCCTGAGACTTAGGGGTAGAGGGTGTAGGACAGATGTCCTGTTTATGGCCGACTCCACAGACACTTGTTCTCTACACTTGGACTAGTTGAGAATCTTTGTATTAACCACTGTCCACTGCGCAAAGATGCTTCCTGGGTGAGGACTGAGAGCTGCACTAATCTGCGGGCGTAGAGATATGTATTTGCAAGGTAGTTTGTTACTATGCCCATTTAGCAAAATAATAGTAAGTTCACCTTTAGGGCCTATGTAGAGCTCACCAGACATGGCTTCTTGGTCAGATTTACAGTATCAGGCATGAGTTTCCTCCTTTGGAGTGGATGTTTCTGTGGTTTCTGTTAAATAGAGTATACCTTTCCTGCTTATCCTTTGTTTCTGCTTGGGGACTATCCCCAGCATATATACCCATGTCTCTCCCTGTCTCAGCATTTATTTACCTTTCACTTTTTTCAGTTCTAGTAACCTTGGAAATTTCATTTTAGCATTTGGCATTGTTTCGTATACGCTTCCTTAAGTTACTTTTAATATCAAATTTTCATTTATAAGGTGTTAAAGTTCACCATAACACTCTACATAATTGTATATTACTAGTTAAAATAAATATGTGATATTATATGTATTTGTAAATCAAACCTCTGTTTACTTACCTGGTTATTCTCCTCACCTATTGAGAACTTCTAGTAAGAAGTCACTGTCTTCTAGTTAGAAGTCACTGCCTCCTCCCAAGTTTTGTATTCCATTTTGGATTTTGCCTGTAGTAGGACCTATATTTTCATTGCTTATGTATTTTTCTACTTTTCACATTTAACTATAGCTAAAGGCTTAGACAGTTTCTGCTGTGTTAAAACCCCCTTTAGTATTCTATTTAACTAAGATTGCTGTTTAGACGATCTCGTTAGTCAAAGTATGCACATTTAAAATGTGGCTATTAAACAGTGTTTTCAATAAGCAAGACATGAGCAACCCTTCATAACCTGTGAGCTGCTCAGCAGTTATTTAGGTAGTTCTGTTTGTATGTCTTTAGGTGTCTTAGACTTTACATATCCAAAATTGGGCATAGATCCCTGTCTCCCAAATCATCTTCCACTTGATGGCTTCTCTCTTTTTATCCCACATTTTTCCATTCATCCTATGTTTAGAATTCTATTCCTTGACTCACCTTCTACTGTTAACCCTCCTAGTAGAAGTAACATTCGTCTTCTGCTTGCTCAGTGTCATCATTGGGAGCCAGGTACTTTTTTTTTTTTTTTTTTTTTTTTTAGTGCTAATCAAATCATGGTATTTTCTTGCTTAGATCCTTCTTTTCCTACTTAATTTTCCATCCTAATTCAAATAAAACTCGAGTTCTTTTTGTGTCTTTTTGAAAGCCAGTATAATCTGGCCCTTGGTCGTCTCGTCAACCTTTTTTGCCATTTCAGCTCACTCATCGCAGTTTAGTTTATCATCTTACTGCTCCTTGAATATGCCAGCTGCTTGCCCAGATTTTAAAAAATTACTACATTTTTAGTGTGTGCACATGTGTATGTGTGCGCATGTGCCATGGTGCACCCATGGAAGTCACAGAACAACTTACAGGAACTGGTTCTCTCTTACCATCATGTGTGTCCCAGTGATGGAGTTCAGGTTGTCAGGCTTGGAGTAGGCACTTTTACCCACTCAGGCTTCTTGCCGGCGTGCCTAGGGCTTTTGTCATTAGTCTTGCTTTTCAGGAATGTTTCAAATCCAGATGCCTAAGTGATTTACCCTCCATGGCTAACTCCCTCAATTCTTTGAAGTTTCTGCTAAAACGTGACTCATCTGAGAGGCTTTGCTTATTTCCTTACAGAAAATCGTATTTCTGTGTAATACTCTTTAAGTCCAAATCCTGCTTTTCTTCTGCTACTCCCTGATACTTATTACTTTTATTTTTATCTTAAGTGTATGAGTATATTGCCTATATGTGTATAAGTGCACCCATGTTGTGCAGTGCCCGTGGAGGTCAGAAGAAGGTGTTGGATACCCTGGAACTGGAGCTGTGGATAGTTTTTAGCTGCCATGTGGGTGTTGGGGATTGAACCTGGGTCCTGTGCAAGAACAGTGTTCTAGTTTGTTTCTCCATTGCCTTGATACAACACTCTGACCAATACCAAGTTGGGAAGGAAAGGGTGTATGTGGCTTACATCTTTGGGGTCACAGTTCATCAGGAAGCCCAAGGTAGGAACTCAGGGCAGGAACCTGGAGGCAGAAACTGGAGCACAGGCCATGGAGGAACACTGGCTTACTCCTGGCCCCTGCTCAGCCTGCTTTCTTATGCAACACAGGCCCACCTGCCCAGAGGTGGCACCACCCACAGTGGGCTGGGCCCTCCTACATCACTCAGTAATCAAAAAAAATATCCCACAGACATGGCCACAGGCCATAGCAATGGAGATAATTCCCCAGTTGAGGCTCCTTCTACCAAGGTGTGTCAAGTTGACAACTAAAGCTGTCCAGCACAGTCAGTGCTCTTGACCACTGTGCCATCTCTCCACCCCTATACCCTAATATTTGAATTTTGTATTATGTATATGTATATGCTTGTTTCCCTGTGTTTACTAGAATGTATACTCCAAGGAGGGAATATTCTGGATGCCTGTAGTAAAGGAATGAACGTAGGTGGTATTTTAGTGAATATATTTGATTCAGCAAGCAACCAATGACAAAAGGTTTTTCATTCTAACTAATTTATTGATTTCAAGTATTGTTGTAGGTTACAATCAAATATAAAAAGAAAACATAATTATATTTCATAGCTCATAAACTTTGTGAGACTAGAGATGCTTTTTTTCTTCACCTTACTCTTATGCCCAGAGTGTCATGTCATGATCTGCAAGTCATTAATATGTATTTTTTTACTTATTTACAATACTGAGGATTGATACTGAGAATTGTGGGCATATTTTTGGTAATACTTAAATTTCAATATGTCATATCTTTTTAAAAAGATTATTTTTTATATTTTATGTGTATGAATGTTTTGCCTGCATATGTGTAAGTGTACCTGTGTCATGCAATGCCTGTAGAGGCCAGAAGAAGGTGTTGGATCCCCTGGAACCGGATGGTTGTTAGCTGCCATGTGTGTGCTGGGAACCAAACCTTGGTTCTCTACAAGAGCAGCCAGTGCTCTTACTAACCACTGAGCCATCTCTCCAGCCCCAGTATGTTGTATCTAAAGAGAGATATTTGTTCACTCTTACCCACCCCACTCCTGTTAATTTTCTTATGGTGTTGTGATTAGATGGTGGAAAGTGAACAGCACTGTTTATAATTCTATGTGTGTCACTAAATGATGATTTGTTTACCATTCTATTCCTCACACTAGGCATGGTGTTTCTCAAATAGCGAATACTCTGTATTTAATATGTGATTTAATTGTAAAAGAAGCAAAACAAAAGGAATACATGTGAAAGGTACAAAAATTAGAGCAAACATAAAAACCAGTCCAAATGTGCTTGTTAAAACTACAAATGCCTGCTGGGCATGGTGGCACATGCCTTTAATCCCAGCACTTGGGAGGTAGAGGCAGGCAGATCTCTGTGAGTTCAAGGCCAGCCTGGCCTACATAGTGAGTTCCAGGACAGCTGGGGCTACAGGGAGACCCTGTCTCAAAAAGACAAAAAACAAAACAACCTATAAATGCCCATCATACAACTTGAGCTATTAAGCAAGGTTCAGGATTAAATGAAATACTAAATACAGCTGTATATTTGATGTTTAGAATAGAAAGACACTACAATTAAAGGAAATGGATAGTTAAAACAAGATGCTAAGCAAATAAAAACAACAATAAATCAGTAGATTGATATTGTTAGAAAAAGTTGAAGTAAGCACAAGATGAGAAAAAGAATCCCTTTGTAGTAATCAGGTGTGCTCTTTGTAATACAAAGAACCACAAATGCTTATTTTTTCTTAATTTCTTTTTGAGACAGGATCTCAAAATGTTGTTCAGGCCTTTTTCAGCCTCCTGTGCTGAAGTGATCCTCCTGCTTTAGCTTCTCTAGTGCTGGATCACAGGCACATTCACCACACCTGGTAAATACACCAGATCTTTATTTATAAAGTATGGGTTGGTGAGGTGGCTCAGCGTGTAAAGGCCCTTGTCACTTCACCAAGCCTGACAACCTGAGTTGGACCCTTTGGAACCCACATGGTGGGAGGAGGGAGCTCCCAAGAGTTGTCCTTTGACCTCCACACACACGCCGTGGTGTACATGGAAGCAGAGAGATGGATGCTGGCTCTCAGCTTGCTTCCTACCCTCTATTCCATACAGGGCCCCAGGCTGTGTAATGGTGCCACCCACATTCAGATGGCCCTTCCCTTCTCTGTTAAACTTCTCCCACAGACATCCCAGAGGAGTATCTCCTAGGTGATTCTAAATCCAGTCGAGTTGACAGTAAAGATTGATAATTACAATGGAAAAGCCAAATCTGGGTTATACATACAGTGAAATATTCAACCGAAATGAATGGAACTCTTGGTACAAGGGACAGCATGAATCAATCTTGAAAATAGTGGGCAGGCACCAAAGGACAAATCATTCACTTACGTGAAACAAACAGAATAGACCAAATTCAGAGATACAAAGTACAATAAAGATAACCAGCGGAGAATAGGGAGTTGTTGAATGGCAGCAGTGTTTCTGTTGAAGGTGAAGAGAAAGTTTGGGAGTGTTGGTGATGGCCCAGCATTGTGAAGTACTTCATGTCTCTGGGCTCTACACTAAAAGGGCTAAATTCGTAATTTATTTATTTTTAATTGAATTTTCGTGATTTTCATGCAATATAATTAGGCGGTATTTATATTCCCTCCCCTATTTACACCTCCCCTTATTTCCCCTGCCCAATTTAATGTTGGTTTGGGGTGTCTTACCCACTTCCCCTGACTATGCTAGATTTTTTTTTTTCCTGGTTTCAGCTTGCAAGGGACTCTATTATTATTATTTAAAAAATATTTCTTCAAGTTCTGGGAGGCCATCAAGGGCTGTGGCAATAGCCTGAGTAACTTTGGGAGTCTCTTGGACCACCCTGGCCAACAACTCAAAGGAAGGTTTCTCCTGTCTGGCACTGTTTCTTGTTATGTAGCCTTTAGCTATACACATGGACTCATGTAGAGATAATGTATGTGTAATTTGTCATTATGTTGTTGGAATAATATGATTCCTTCTGGTTTTTTTTTTTTTGTTGTTGTTGTTTTTTTTGAGACAGGGTCTCCTTGTAGCCCCAGCTGTCCTAGAACTCACTATGTGTAGACCAGGCTGGCCTTGAACTCACAGACATCTGCCTGCCTCTGCCTCCCTAGTGCAGGGATTAAAGGTTTGTGCCACCATACCCGACTCCCTCCGTTTTTTAAAAACTAGCTAGGCATTATTTATGTCTCCTCTATCTCTCCCTGTCTAACCTACTTCTGCCGTGGTTCCCCATGTAAAGTTCCCCCATTTCCGTATTTTCCCATTTCTCCCTTGATAATTCCAGTCTCCCATGGTCCCACCTCTCTTGAGCTCCTTCCCTTTATCCCCAAGGTTCCTTTTATAACTCTCCCTCCTCCTCCTATTTAAATAACCCCATTTTTATCCATTTCTCCCTTAGTAACACCTATCTCCTACTGTTCTTCTCTCTCAGGTTCTTTCTCTTCACCTCCCTGGTTCCTTTTCATTATCCTGGTTCCTGTGGTTATGTCTGGATACATACTTAGAAGGATTTGGTGCTAGGATCCACAATGAGGGAGAACACGTAGTTTGTTTTTCTTTGTGTTACTTCACTTAGTATAACAGTTTCTAGTTCCATCCATTTACCTGCAAATTTCATGGTTTCATCTTTCTTTACTGCTGAGTAGAACTCTATTGTATAAGTGAACCATATTTTCATTATCCACTTGTCAGTTGAGGGACACTTAGGTTGCTTCCATCTCTTAGCTATTGTGAAAAGGTTGTACAAGTGTCTCTGCAATAGGATGAGTCCTTTGGGTATGTGCCAAGGAGCAGGTCAAATGGTAGGTTCATTTTTAGTTTTCTAAGAGTTCTCCACACTGCTTTCCATAGGGGTTGCATGAGTTTGCGATCCCACCAGCAATGGATGAGTGTTCCCCTTTCCCCACATGCTGTCCATCATTTGGAATCATTTGTTCTCTTGATCTTAGCCAATCTGACTAGGGTAAGATGAAACCTTAAAGTGGTTTTAGTTTGCATTCCCCTAATTACTAATAATGTTGAACACCTTTTAAGATGCTTCTTAGCCATCTTTATATCTTCTTTTGAGAACTCTGTTCAGATCCTTAGCCCATCTTTTAATTGGGTTAAGCAAGCTTCCTTGATTCTTTGTTTTTTTGAGTTTCTTTATATATTCTGGATGTTAAACCTCTGTCAGATGTATTGCTAGTGAAGATTTTCTCCTACTCTGTGGGTTTTTTCTTCACTTCCTTGATTGCTTCTTTTGATGTACAAGAGCCTTTTAGTTTAATGAGGTCCCACTTGTTGATTCTTGCCTTAATTCCTGAGTAATTGATGTCTGGTTTAGAAAGTCCTTTCCTACACCTGTATCTTGTAGGTTATTCCCAGCATTTTCTTCTAACGGTTTCAGAGTTAACATGTGATAGGAATAATGTCCTAAAATAAAGCCACAGATCAGATGTAACTAATACTAATGCAGAGTCTGACAGTACACTTAACCTGTATTATGTCTAAGAATTGTTCTAGGGCTGCCATGATGTATTGAAATGTTCTTAATGTAATTTAAAATATTAGTAAAGTTCGAAAAATTACGTGATCATTCTAATAGTTTTTTTTGGGGGGGGCTCTTTTTTGGTCTTTATGAGACAGGGTTTCCCTGTAGCCCCAGCTGTCCTGAAACTCACTATGTAGACCAGGCTGGCCTTGAACTCACAGAGATCCGCCTGCCTCTGCCTCCCAAGTGCTGGGATTAAAGGAATGTGCCACCATGCCTGGCAAGTTAATACCTTTTTTATCATTAACTAAGACAATGAATCACTGAAGGTATTTTTAGCTATCTAGAGAGTCAATTTTATCTAAATACTTCACTTGCTTCCTAACTAAAATCATATTACACTTAATTTTTTTTGGAGATAGCCTTGCTGGCCGGGAATTCATTTTGTAGACCAGGCTGGCCCTGGACTCACTATGTAGATCAGGCTGCCTGTGAACTCACTTTGTAGACCAGGCTGGCTGTGGACTCACTATGTAGACCAGGCTGGCCCTGGACTCACTGTGTATACCAGGCTGGCCGTGAACTCAGAGTGCTCTTCCTACCTCTTCTTCCCAAGTGCTGGGATTAAAGACGTGTGCCACCACATCCAGTTACATTTAATTAACGTATTATATAAAGCTGCATAAGGCCATCTCCATGTAGATGCAGAATGTACTTTGAACACCCTCCCTGTTGCTGTGCCCTGGTTACCTTTGTTTCGCTTCCCTTTGTCTCCCCTCCCCCTCCCATCGTTCTCCTGGTTCCCCTAGATATTTTTATTCTATTTTCATGTCATCTGTACATATGTGGTTTTAGTTGCATTTTATTTTTGACAGAAAAACACATTGGGTATAGCTATATGTAGTGTACTATCAGATGTACAGGTCTTACAAGCAAGAATACCTGCACATAATAAATGTTAGCAGGTGTTCTGTAGAAGATTATGAATTCCCAATGTTTCTCTTCTGTTGAAGGTGGAAATCTCAAGCTATTTATGCCTGTTGGTTGATTGGTTGACCCACTGCTATTATGTATTTACAAGTTTGCCAGTTCTAACCAAGCATTTACATTTTAGCTCTGTGCTAAAATAAGGTTTGGCTAGCAAACTGTAGAGAGGAAGGAAGGATTCTCTTAAAATGACAACTTCCTTTTCTGTTACCTGATCTGGAGAGTAGGATCCTAAAATGGCTCCCTAATGTGTGTTTCGAGTTGGCCTGCCGCTTCTTGGAATTTCTCAGCCCAGAGGGGCAGGCGTCCTTCTGTACTTGGGGCTCTTCAGCAGAATCACTTTTCTGTGCTCTTCCTCCTGAGTTTGGCTGTAGGTAAGCCCCTTGAAGTGCATTTCACTTTATGTCTGATGATGGTAGTAAGCCTTAACTTCTCCTTTCCTTTATTTTGGCTTATATCATGATGATTCATTCAGTCCAAATCAGTAGTTTTGCCCACTTCCTAACCCAACTTGGCCACTTAACCTGTAATAGGCTTTAACTGATTATAGACAGCCAAGCCTATTACAGCAAACATACAGATATTTATTTTTACTCAAAATATTTTTTGTAAGAAATATACTTTTTATTATTTCTATTTCATATATATGAGCATATTGCCTGTACGTAGGTAGGTGCACCTGTATTGTGCAGTGCCTGCAGAGGTCAGAAGAGGGCATTGGATCCCTTGGAACTGCAATTACCAACAGTTGTTAACTGTCACGTGGGTGCTGGAACTTGAACCTGGGTCCTCTGTAGGAGCAGAGCAGCCAGTGCTCTTAACCGCTGAGCTATCTCTCCAGCCCCAAGAAATACACATTTATAAGCTTCATACATAAGTATTTTATGTAGATTTTGGAGAAGTTTAAGAAGTCTGAATTAACTCTGTCAGCAGAAGATTTGTTGATTTCTTATGATGGTGTGAAAAGCAAAATGTGTATTATAATAAAAAAGGAAAGAGATTAGTGGTAATTTGTCTTATTAGCCTTAATTATTGTTATTGCTGTTATTTGAGAGAGGATCTTGTAGTCCAGGTTGTCTGTGAATCCACAGTCCTCAAGCCTGATGAGTACTAGAATTAAAAGCATTTATTTCTCTCTTGGCTTAGGCTTAATATTTGTTAATCTTTATAATTAGTTGGAACAGCTAGCTTTATAAAAATATTATTTAGAGACTGGGGTGATGGTTCAGTGGTTAATAGCACTTACTACTTTCCAGAGGACCTAGGTTCGTTTTCCAGCACCCACATGGTGGCTAACAACTGTCTTTAACTCCAGTTCCAGGGGATGTCATGCTTTTCTGGCTTCCTCTGGCATCGTATTCACATGGTGCACTTATATACATGTAGACAAGACACTCATACACATATAAATAAATAAATAAACATTATTTAAAGTGAAGTTTTTGATCACATATTTAGAAAATTAAAAATCTAAAGTAAAATTATTGGTGATTGTGTAATGAAACAGAATATTAAATTTTGTGTTTGCTCTGGTGTGTGTGTGTATGTGTGTGTGTGTGTAGGCAGAGGACTGCCTCAGTGGTGTTCTTCAGGTCTGTTACTGGGTCCTGGGATTGCCTGTTAGGCTGGGACGTGTGTAGTGTTTTATGCAGTAGGAATTAAACTTAGGTCCTTGTACTTCTATGACAAGTACTTCACTGACTGAGCATCTTATTTGTGTTTAATCAAAGAACAAGATCTGGCTGCATTTCACTATATTTCTGTTTTCTGATTTATTATTTGTGAACTTTATTAATTTTTCTTTCTTTCCTTAAGGTTTATTTTGTTCTTTTATAAAAATCTTCAGTTGAGTATTTAAACTAATAAAACTCTTGGAAATAATTTAATGTATATGTTATTTATGACTGAATTTTTACTGTATTTTCGAGACAGACTATAGCTTCCAGTTTGCAGTAGCTTAGATCTTTGACCTGACCTTTTAAAGAAATTTTTAAAAAGGTTTTGTTTCTATTTTATGTGTATGAGTGTTTTACTTACATGTAAGTGCACTACATGCATGCAGTGCCCATGGAGGCCAGAAGAGGGTGATAGATCCCTTGTAACTGGAGTTAAGGATGCATGTTAACTGCTGTGTGGGTGCTGGGAACCAAACCTAGGTCCTCTGGATGAGCAGTCACTGCTCTTAACCCCTGAGCCAGCTCTCCAGCCCTAGGAATTTTTAAAAAATATGTGCATGCTAGGGATCAAACCCAGCTCCTCAGATTTGCACAGCAAGCACTTTTCTGACTGAGCTATCTCCTCAGCACCCTAAAACAGGATATTTTGATCAAGACTGTGTTACTCTTTGCCATGCTGGGTAGCATATATCTGTATTCTCTGCTACTCAAGAGCCCGAGCAGGAGGATCAATGAGCTCAGGAATTCGGAATCAGTCTCTCAAAAGTAAAACAAAACCAAAAAATCTCACCAGGGTTTGTATTTAACTCTCACAAAATTATCTGTATCTGCTTTTATTTTTTAGAAAGTATGTGCTATAGTGATGTGTATGTTACTGAACTTGTTTATTTTGAGATCATTATGTGAATTATTAACAAAATGTATATACAATTGGGTAATTTCCTTTTGATGCTTAGTATATGTTTGTCTTCCTGTGTAGACTTAACATATGACACATAAGAAACAGAATCAAGAATATAATACTTCTTGGGCTACAGAGATGCTCAGTTCTAAGAGAGTGCTCTGCTCACAGGGGACCCAAGTAGGGTTCCCAGCACCCACATCAGGTGGTTCCCATTTGCTTGTAATTCTAGCTCCAGGAGATTTGACACCCTATGCAGGTCTCTAGGGGTAGCCACACATATGTGGCATACACATATGTACACACACACACACACACACACACACACACAGAGGCACACACACACACTAAATAAGAATAAATCCTTGAGGTGCTGGAGAGATGGATCAGTGGTTAAGAACACTGGTGGTTCTTGCAGAAGACCTGGGTTCAAATCCCAGCACCTGCACAGCAGCTAACAACTGTCTGAAACTCCAGTCCCAGGGGATCCAACAGCCCTCTTTTGACCTCTGTGCGCATTGTATGACACTACATGGTTCA
>NW_008348201.1:268956-287453 GCF_000622305.1 Nannospalax galili | reverse complement strand
CCCCCCCCCCCCCCCCCGCCCCATACGAAGCTAACTGGGAGCATTTCTGCCATCATGGGAACAGTATCAGGCTACTAGATCTTCTTGCTTCTCTCCTGTCTCCAGTACCCTTGCATTGTCAGTACTGAGGATTACAGATGGGACTATTTTTTAAAGTATTCATTAGACAATATTTGAAAGTATATGCACAAACAGAATAATTTAAAAACACTTAATATAGATTAAATTTGTGGAAAGTACTCCCTAATCCTTCAGAATCAAACCCAGGCTCTCGACCCCTTACTGTATCCATCAGGTCCTGCTGTAGCATAACTCCCTCCACCTTGCCTCTCCAGCACTGTCTCTCTAAAATCTCAACTTCTACTTTTACTTTTTAAAAAATTTGAATATTTTATTTTTATTTTTAAATTAAAAAAATCTTATTTATTATTTTTATTTTATGTGTATGCATGTATTGCCTACATGTAGCCCCAAGAAAAACAATTCTTTGTAAAAGGAATTTACTTACTAGAGCTGAGAAGTTGGGTGTATATGATGCTGGGAGGTAGAAGAGGAGGTAGAAGAGGTAAGAGTAAGGGTGGGAGAGGATCACTGCTTCTACTCCATCTGTTGGTTTCCTTTTTTAAAAAAATATTTATTTATTACTTTTATGTGTATGAATGTATTGCCTGCATGTAGGTAAGTGCACCCATGTTGTGCAGTACCCGTGGAGGTCAGAAGAGACTGTCAGATCCCCTGGGACTGGAGTTATGGACAGTTGTTAGCTGCCACCTGGGTGCTGCGATTCAAACCTGGGTCTTCTGCAAGAACAGCCAGTGTTCTTAACCGCTGAGCCATCTGTCCAGCCCCTATTTTTTATGTGTATGCGTGTATTGCCTGCACGTAGGTAAGTGCACCTGTGTCGTGCAGTGCCTGTGGAGGTCAGAAGAGACTCTCGGATCCCCTGGGACTGGAGTTATGGACAGTTGTTAGCTGCCATGTGGGTGCTGGGAACAGAACCTGGGTTCTCTGCAAGAGCAGTCAGTGCTTTTAACTGCTGAGCATCTCTCCAGCCCCCTTACTTGACTCCTTGGTACTTAGGATTTTTGTGAAAATGCTTTGAAAGTCCCATGTGTCTTTTTTTGCCGTGGCGGCTTCCCTCTGCTTTAATCACCTGCTTTTCATCTTGGTCAGTTTAAGAATCCTGTCTTCATAAGACTTCCTGACACTTCTCCTGCTTGGAGATATATGAGAAGTCTTAGGTTGAATTTTGATCTTGACAGTTGGACTTTGTTGTTTTCAAATAGACTGTTACAGCACCTGTGTAATTTTTATTATGTAAGTGAAATATGTAATATTTCTATACATATAGAAAATACACGAGACAAACATGAAGATGAAATGGTCTTGGAGACCTAGAAGCAGTCACGGTCTGAAGGACTTTTGAGCGCCGTTGAGTGTTCTGTCTGATTACCACTCTCATTGCTCTCCTTTTTTCTTTTTTTCTTTCTGCCGTGTCTCCTGTTCCTGCACTAGCACGTACTGCCTTTCATACACTTTTTTGGTAAATAGATGTATAATTATTTCTGTGCAGCAAATGGCCTCAGAACAGTAATTTTTGCAGTTTCTGTATCATACTCTAGAAATTTGCAGCAGTCTTTAGCTGATCGTTTGGGCTCTGGATCTCCTGTGAGGTTTACAGTTAAAATGTCATCTGAGGTCAGTCATGTGGCACATGCTTATTATCCAAGCCCTTAGAAGACTGAGGCAGGAAGATTGGCAGTTCCAAGTTAGCCTGCGCTACATAGTCAGATCCTGGGAAGTAAGGAAGGGACTGGGGAGGGGAGGAAAAGAGAAGGAAGGGAAAAGGAAAACAGGAAAGAAATGTCAGCTGGGGCTCCAGTTGTCTGAGGACTTGACGTCTGAAACATCTTGTAAGATGGCTTTCTCACACTGTGTTGTTGACAGACCTGCCCACTTCCTTGCCTTGTGCACTTCTCCCAATAGAGCTACTAATGTGTCCTTTTGACAGAGCAGCAGCCTTACCCCAGAGCAAGGGATCCAAGTGACCACCATGGCAGTCACAGGGTCTTTCATGACCTAACCTTAGAAGCCCCACGTTGTCATTTCTTTAGTAACCTTCTGTTTATCCACGCTAATACTGTTTAATGTGGGAAGAAAATGCATTTCTAAGTCACTTTGGTAGTGCCCTGCATATATTTGCTTTCAGGCTTTTCGTGTATTCAATTGCTTGGGTAACTGTGAATAGCCTGTAAGAATAAATGTTTCTGTATAACACCACCATTGCTGCAAGTTCATATGAGCAAGCTTCTAGTGGCCTGAAAGCCTGTTTCCCTATGTTCGTGGACCAACCCTGGCTCTTACAATCTTTCTACCTCCTCTTCCACAATGGTCCTTGACCTGTGGATGGGTCAGGTTTAATGTGGGAGTCCTATCCAGGGACACAGTGGTGGCAATGTGCACAAGACCCATGCTGACTCAATCAGACAAGAGCCCAGTGTGGAGCTAGAGAGATGGGTGGCAGGCCAGCCCTAGCCTGGGAACTGTTGGCAACTGATTACTGCTGGGTGAGGGAGAGTAGACCTTCTTTAAGATCTCTGGATAGGCTGACTAGACTCCAGTGGATGAACTTGCACCGATGGGTTATCTGGGTACAAATGCTTGGCCGGATAGGACTTAACATATATGACAGAATGCGTGAGGTGTGGCAGGGGGTGCATGTGGGGTTATGGATGGGTTGGGTGCCTAAATTTAATAAAGAACTATTGTATGAAACCCACAAAAATCAATAAAAATATTAAAAAGAGAATACATGTTTCTTTAAATATTAATGCTCATCACAAGACAATGTAGTAAGGATTTTCATGCTGCATATTGTTTTCCTCTCAATTATATATATATATTTTTAAAGAGAAATGAAAAAAGAGAGCGTGCACGCGCACGAGAAATGAGGATTTTTTCCTCAGTATTAGGGACCAAACCAAGGGCATTGACTGTGCCAGGAAGGGCTTTCCCACTGGTCTACACCCCCTAAGAAATGAAGCTTTAGTGTTAGAATGGGATTAGTATCTAGCCTGTCTTGAGCCAGGGATTTAACTCAGTGGTAGAGTACTTGCCTAGAATGTGCAAGGTCCTAGGTTTGATCCCCTGCAGTGCTGTCCTCCCCCCCCAATAAATGAAAATAAAACATTGTAGACCATCTCACTTTGGAGCTGAACTGCTGGATACTGTGCTGCTGCATCTCAGGCATCTCAGCCTTTCAGTTCCTTGCAACATAGGGGTAAATAAGTTGGACAAATTTTGGTAAATTACAAAAAACATATTTAAAGCAATAAAAGCCAAGGAGTAGTTGTTACAGTAAATGTCTGAGAAGAATGCTGTTTATTGGGTAATTGTAGAGCTCATAAATTTGAACTATAGATCATGTTCCTGAGTGAGTTTTTTACTTGATTTCTACCACTTATTAAGGAGCAGTCTGTCTGAGTAACCTAATATAAACTATAGATTGCTAAATTGGTAACCATCAGTGGATTGTTTGGTAATCCTAGTAGATATTTGAATTGAACTTGAACTGGAAATGAAGGATAATTTCTCATGAAGACTGTTTTTCTGTACTTTCAGACTTGGGATGAACTTTGTCCTCCTAAGATACTGAAAAGTTTGAATATTCCAAATAGAGGCATTGATAAATGTAATACTAATCAGCGTCCTAGTAACTCTTACTGGGAAAGTCAGTCTCTTGGTGATCAACCTTTATACATATTTGACTTAAGAAAATTAAGGGCTAAAGAGGTGGTAAAGTACTTACCTAGCGTGCGTCCACACCTGGGTGTAATCCCCAGCACTGCGGAGCATGGAGGAGGGAGAGAGGGAGAGAAGATTAAATTTATTGCATTATGCCTGTAATTAAGAGTCTATAGGTATTGCTCAGATACAGACGAAATCTGGGAAGGCTCTAGAAATCATTGATCATTTCAGATATTTAGTATCTTGACATAGTAATCACTTCTGGCCATAGCAACTAATAGAAGGTGGGAAATTCTCCACTGAATAGTGTTTTCTTTGTAAACATGATGACCGTCTTTTTACACAGTGAATCATAATTTGGAGGCACAGTTTTGATTGCCAGCTGCACACAAAAACAATGTAAATTGCCCAGTCATTTGCACCCTCTTATCCAGCATTCTGTCTACACAAATAGGCTTTTATGGGTACTGATCCCAGACTTAACTTTTCCAGTTGATGTCTAAATTCAGTTTGTGGTGCAGTTTCACTCTACTGGAAATAACTTTTGTACTGTGAGATATAAATGATAAAATGAGCAAAAAAGTCATTGACTATGTCACCCTCAAATAGATTGTCCATTTTTATATAATGAGTGGGCTGATTCTTTGTCACGTTTTTTGTTCTAACTGCAAAGCAAAAATATCTGCCAGCTTGTGTGATACTTGTGAGTCTTCTCTGTCACATGCTGCCAGCGTACGATAAAAAGAATTTTATGTCTCCTGTTTTCTTGTCAGACATGGGTAAGTTTGTGCTGTCTGTCTGTCTGTCTTTTTGAGACAGCGTTTCTCTGCAGCCCCAGCTGGCCTGGAACTCACTGTGTAGACCAGGCTGGCCTTGAACTCACAGAGATCCACCTGCCTCTGCCTCCCAAGTGCTGGAATCATAGGCATGTGCCACCATATCCGGCTTTTCTTTCTTTTTTTTAAACAGTGTTAGAGCTTGAACTCCGAGCCTCAACGTGTGCTAGACAAGCACCCCACCACAGAGCTGCAACATAAAGTCCAACTGTTCATTTAAAACCTTCTCTTTGTGTGCTCATGCCATTAAAGTTCTGTTTGGTCTTTATTTTTGTGTTACTTTGAATTATGGCATATATGGAGTTACTTTCATCTTTCCTTTTATGAATTAAAACACTTTTTGTAAGTTATAATCATGCAACAAGGTTTCCATGAAAGCTCTTAACTGCCTTTTAAATTTGTGCTTATATAAGGCTGCCTGTGGAGTACATGATAGGCTAATAGGACCCGCTGGTAATTTCTCCTCAGACCATGCTTTGAAAATGTTGCACTAACTTGTTGCAGCAGCAGTTATTAATCAGTTACTGAATCAAAGCAGCTTGTTGCATGCTGAAGGTGCTGTAATCACATGGAAGACTTGTTAGAGCTAGTGTGAACTGGATGAATGTCATAATTAGGTGTGTCAAAGAAGACAACCTCTGGTTTGGGGATCATTCTATAGTGAAGAATAGTAGCTTATACTTGGAATATTTTAGGTGTTATCCATTGTAATTTTCTACTGCTGCACAAATTATCACAAAACATAGCTGCTTAAAACAACAAACATTATTCCAGTTTCTGTGAGTCAGAAATCTAGGCAGAGGTTAGCTAGGCCCTCCAAATCTGGGTTTCCCACAAAGTGTTTTAAGAGTCCAGAACAGAGAAACTACCCAGGCATGGTAGCACAGGGCTGTAATTTAGGAGGTTGAGACTGGAGAATCTAGAGTTCAGATCAGCCTAGGCTTTACAGTGTGTTTGATGTCAGCCTGAGCCATGTACATCCTCTTAAAATGACAACAATGACAAAACAAAAAATGGAAAGAATTACTTCTAGGCTTATTTAGGTGGTTGGTGACAGGCCTCAGGTCCTTGCTGGCAGTTGAGCTGAGGACCTCAGCCGTCTGGGTGCTTCTTTAGTTCTTTGTTACCTTGCCCAACTATTCTAGAGGAGTTCACAAAGCAACATGGAGAGAGCAAGATGGAAGCCAGCGTCCTGTAGTACAGAGGTGCTGTCCACATCCATTCAGTTTTGCTGTATTGGGTTTGTTAGACGCCCCTCACTAGCTCTACCAGCCTACTCGCAGGGAGGGGATTAAATTAGCACCTGAACCCCAGGAAGCAGGGACTGTCTTTTGAAGGCTGTCTGCTATGAACAAGTGAATAAATGAACATAAGAAATTAGGAAAAATGCTTTTTTGTGGGTCAGTCCCCACAAAAATCCAGATTGCAATAATGAAACCATAAAAGAAAAATGAATCCCTGGAAGATTCATTTTAGCTGACAATAGAGATTATTTATAAGTTGTTAATCTTAAAAGTTTGTATCGTAAAGGAAAATATGAGCATTTTCTGCAGACTCCACATCAGAGAGCTTCGTTTAATATTGCCAGTCAGTGTAGCTAGAAAAATTAGGGCATCCACATTAAAATATTGTAGCCATAGGTTCTCAGTTCTCACTGCATGCTCAAAATACCTTGGAAGCTTCACAACCAAACAAAAGGAAAGGCTACTGGGTGTGGTGGTTGGATGAAAATGTCTCCCATAAGCTCCAAGTTATTTGGACATTTTGTCCCCAGATGGTGGTGTGTTTTGGGAGGTCTTAGAAGATGTGGCCATGCTGGAGGAAGCATGTCACTGGGGATGGGCTTAGAGAATTCTTAAGCCTTGCTGGATCTCCAGTTGCTCTCTTACTTCCTGTGCCTGCGTGATGATGTAAGAGCTTAGCTTCTGCTGCTCCTGCTCCAGCCACCTCCAGCCACCATGCCTCCCCACCATGATGGACCCTTGCCTCTTTGGAACCCTAAACTAAACTCCTCCTTCTATAAATTGCTTTGGACAGTGTTTCTATCACAGCAACAGAAAAGTAACTAAGACACTGGCCTCCAACCCAGGCTAAATAAATCAGAGTTCCCAAACACAGAGGCCTGACAAAAGTACTTTTGCAAAAGATCCTCAGATGATTTCAGATAGGTAGACAGGGTTAGGAATCACTGATTTAAATGGTTCTTAACAAAAATATTAGCATATACATAGCTTCTCTGATTTAGTGCCAACTTTAAAGGCAATTTTATGAATAAACTACTCAGCCAGGTTTTTTAAAAAACAATTATTTTACATGTATGAGTGTTTTCCCTGTGTGCATGTATGTATGTATGTGCATTACATGTCCATAGAGACCAGAAAATGGTGTCAGATTTCCTGGAACTAGAGTCACATGCAGTTATGAGTTCTCCTGTGAGTCCTGGAAAGTGAACCTGGGTCTTCTAAAAGATCAACAAGTCCCCTTAATTGCTGAACCATCTCTCTAACCTCCAAACAAACTTTCTCAGTTCAGCATTCAAGTGTTTAGTTTTCGCCTAACACTTGGGGGACGGAATGATAAAGGAATACAAGCAATTTAAAAGTGGGAACAAGTGCGGATGGGTCTATAGCTCACAGGTTGAGTGCTTGTCTACCCTGAGAGTAGGTCCTGGGTTTGATCCTAGCACTGCCCCCCAAAAGTAACGTGTGTGTATGTATGTGTTCTGATGACTTACAATCCGCATATGCTGTAGAGAGTTTTGGAGAAGGGAGACATGTCTATAGATGAATAGGTAAGACAGTTTGCCATTTGATCTTATTATTCAATAGACTTTGAAGTAGGAGCAGCTGAGGAACTTGAAAAATCTCTGTACTAGGCTTCACTCACTAACCTGTTGATTGGTTATTTCTTCGAGGTTGAGTGAAGTTTTCAGAATGTGATCACAAAGCCAGGCATGGTGGCATATGCCTTTAGTCCCAGCACTTGGGATGTAGAGGCAGAGGCAGGTGGATCTCTGAGTTTGGCCAGCTGGGGCTATAGGGAGACCCTGTCTCAAAAAAAAAAAAAAAAGTGTGATCACAAAGCCTTTATTTCCAGCGCTTGGGAGGCAGAGGCAGAGGCAGGTGGATCTCTGTGACCAAGGCCAGAAAGATCTATATATTGAGTTCCAGGCCAGCCAGTGCTACACAGTGATACCCTGTCTCCTAACTAACTGACTAACTAGATAGATAAATAAATAAATAAATAAATAAATAAATAATAAAATTACAAGGTCAGTATCAGTGTAAGTGGTAAGGACTCATTCATTTCTAGACACATGAAAAATTTCCTGCTTAGTTATGTGTAAGTGTGAGATAAGGAAGGGAATAGATGTTAGTTCCAAGTGTTTAGTCTGAGCAGCTGGATGGGGTGTTACTTATTTGTTTATTTTTATTTTTGAGACAGGTTCTTAGAGGGTAGCCCTGGCTGTCCTGAAACTTACCTCACAGGCATTCGCCTGCCTCTTTCTCCTAAGTACTGGGGTTAAACAAGCACTGCTGTGCCCAGCCAACAGTGTCGTTGACTGAGGTGGGAAGACAAAAAATGGAATGGGAAAAGGAGGGATCAGGAGTATTTCCTTTTAACAAATTATAGGTTAGTTTGATATGTTATTGGCATCTAAGTGGAACGGTTAAGTAGACAGTTGGTTGTATGAATTTAGAGTTCAGGTGAGATGTTAGGGCTAGTGATACAAATTTTGGAATATTATTATAAACATCAGTTTTTATCAATCTTGGATATACTTTAGAGTCAACTTGAGAACTTCCATAGAGTTTGAGATTGACCCTAATCTTTGCAGATTCCCATTTATGTGGGACCCAGCCTTTCCTGTTTTAATATTTAAGTTAAACATTGCAATTTTTTTTACACTTACATGCGTGTGTGTAAGCACACCAATGTGCCACACAGTGCACATGTGGCAGTCAAAGGACAACTTCTGGGAGTTGCTTCTTTGTCTCTTTCTACCATGTGAGTCCCCAGGATTGATTCAGGTCATCAGGCTTGGTAGGAAAGTGCTTTTACCTGCTGAGTCATCCCCTCGGCTTGGCAATGGATTCTTTTTGTTGTTGTTGTTGCTTTTATAAGACAGGGTCTCCTTGTATTTAGCCCTTGAATTCACTATGTTGATCAGGCTGGCCTACATTTCTTGAAGATCCACCTGCCTCTGCCTCTCCTCTTGAGTGCCAAGATTAAAGGCATATACCACTACACTCAACCCTGGGAATGAATTCTTATTCAAGATAATTTTCTTGGTAGTCCTGGTAGCCCCAGCTAAGTATTTTGTCTGTCTGTCTGTCTGTCTGTCTGTCCGTCTGTCTGTCTATCAATCATGTGTTTTGCCTACATGTATGTATCATGTGCATGCATTGCCCACAGAGGCCAGAAGTGGGTGTTATGTCCCTTGGACACGTGAAACTAGCACCACAATTAAGATAGTGAACATATCCCAGAAATTTCTTTGTCCCCTTTTGGTTCCTCTATCCCTCTCTACCTCCCTTTCCATATGTGCGCTCGCGCTCTCTCTCTCTCTCTCTCTCTCTCTCTCTCTCTCTCATAGATATCCCCCTCCCCTTAGTTGGGGATTAAATCCAGGGTCTCATGCGTGATATGTACGTACTCTGCTACTGAAGATAATGCAGCTGCTCACATTGAGTTCATGGTCAGGAAGCAGAGAGAGATGAATGCTCACACTCAGCTTGTTTTTCTTTTTCCTTTTTATTCAGTTCAGGAGCCTAGCCCGCATTCAGTTATCCTCCACAGAAGCATCCTCACAGACATGACTCTGTGATTCTGAATCTAGTTGACTGTGCATTAGCCATGCTAATTAGAGATGGTTTAAATGGGAATACAGATAGGGAAGTCAGAATATCTGGACAGTCAGAAAGTTGTAGACATTTCAGTCAAATACTTGTAATTTCCCTGTGAATGAGAAATTAAAGTCATTTAAAAAAATTTTTTTACAAAAACTATTGAGAATTTCATACATGCATATAAGGTGTTTTGATCAAATCCATGCCCACTCCCTCCCCTCCAACATTTCCCCCTCTGAAGAGGTAACCCTAAAATCTTTTAAGGATTAGATACAAGCTCCCTAATACTTTTGACATTTTTGGCCTTTGGATCAGAGTATGTTCCTAACAGGCCCAAGGATATTTTGACTTTTAGCCAAGAAACTGGCTACATTTCTTTGGAGTCTTTTTACTCTAACTGCCTAGCCAGTTCCTACCTCCTATTCTTATCACACCAACCTCTGAAGGGGTTACCCAAATTGCCAGTAGGGAATAGGGACGCCAACCGATCTGGCTTCTTCCATGCTGAACAGGGACATAGGGTGAGGCAATTGGAGTACCCCTTCAGTAGGTCTATCTAAAAGACTCCCAAATTGCATAACTCTTACCTCTAAAGGGAAAAGAAAGTCCTTGAATCATGAATAGGAGATGTGAAGGAGAAGTAAAGGCAAGAGTAATTAGCATTACAAGTTCTAGACAGGGAACTAGAAAAAAGTCAGAACAGGGCATACCTTGATAAAATGCCATAACTTCTTTTTAAAAATATTTTATTTATGGGTGGGAGAGATGGCTCATCAGTTAACACTGACTGTTCTTGCAGAAGACCTGGGTTTGAATCCTAGCACCCATAAGGTAGCTAACAACTGTCCGTAACTCCAATTCCAGGGGATCCAACAGCCTCTTCTGTTCTCCGTGACCATTTCATGACACGGATACACTTACCTACATGCAGGCAATACATTCTTACACATAAAAAATTAAAAATATTAACAAAATATTTATTATTATTTTATGTGTTTGCCTGCGTCTGTGTTGTGTATTAGTGTCGAGAAATGCCGCAGAGGTCAAAAGAGGATATCAGATCCCTGGAACTGGAGTTAAGGACAGTTGTTAGCTGCCATGTGGGTGCTGGAAATCAAGCGCAGGTCCTCTGCAAGAGCAAGAAGAGCAGCCAGTGCTCTTAACCATTTGAGACATCTCTTCAGCCCTTCTATAACTTTTTATAGCTTCTTTCTGATTTTTCCCTGAGTTTTCAACCCCTAACTCTTAAAGTCTGTGGTTGGGGAGGTGGTTCAACAGGAAAGAGCCCTTGCTGCTCAAGTCTGAGAACCTTGGTCCAAATCCCTAGCACCCATGTAAAAACCAGGTGAGGCTGCATTAGTCCCTGTAACCCAGTCCTGTGGGCACCAAGACCAGAGGATCACTAGGACTTGCTGACTGCCAGCGTAGCTTCAGGGTCCGTGAGAGACCCTGTCACAAGGGAACAAGGAGGAAAGTGATAAAGCAGGACACCTGATGTCCTCTTCTGGCCTCTACACACATGTGCATACATTGTACACATACAGTCTCTCACACAAATAAATGTTTAGAACATTGAAACTATTTGGAGTCATGTCTTCTATTATGATAAAGAGTGTGAATGGTCATTAACAAGTATATCACTATAACAACTTGTATCAAAATTCCCTATTTTCTATTCTGATCTTCTAGTTTATTTTAATTGAACTGCTTCCCAAGAGTCAGGAGAATCTAAACCTAGAAGTTTAGCATCTTAAGTATAGTAATCCCCCTGCTGGTGGTTTCAGTTACTCAGGATCAGTTGTGATCTGAAGACATTTCCCCTAACTTCTATTATATTGTGCTCTTCTAATGGTTACACTTCATTACTGTTATATCTCACTGTTATTAAGCTGTGCCTGATTTATGAGTTGAACTTTATCATAGGCATATATTTATAGGAAAAGCATAGTATCTGTAGGGTTTAATACTGTTCAGTTTCAGACCTCCATTGGAGTCTTGGAGCATGTCCTTAGGACAAGAGAGAAGTGCTCTGTGTGTGTGACTAAGGACATCCTCAGTGCTGTACACACAGCATAGTGCCTTAGGAAAGTAGAAAGCAGATGGTGCTGATAGTAAAAATAAGGCGAGAGGCTGGTTTGCTAAGGAACATTGTGCTTCCCTGGCTGGGTATTGAACTAGAGCCCTTGGCTCTACCACTCAGTGATGCCATCATCTTCTAAATGCTTTTTTTTTTTTAAAGTCTCTAAAAGAATCCTTTGTGGAATCAGCCTAATAATTTATTTGCAGTAACTACTGTGATGATTTTTTTGTAGACAGAGTTGCTCTTGAATTCTAAATCCTCCTGCTTCTGCCTCCCATATGCTGGATTACAGCCAGGCAACAACATGCCTAGCCAGGGATTTTGGTTTGATTTTTGTTGAATATGAGCAGTAGTGATGCTATTTGAGTGATGCAGTTATAGGACCGAGTTTTAGGAAGACAGAGATGTACAGTAGTTTTTTCCTCTAGGGAAAACAGATGAAACTATGAATAGTGAGCTTCTTGAAACAGAGTGTGAACTAGAAATCAGCATGAAGGTCAGCTGTTCTTTATCATCATGAATGAGGTAAGTGGGCTTGTTTGAAGGGAGAGTGTTGTTCTAAAAAGGGAATGACTGAAGACTCAGAAAAAAAAGGACCACTTCATTCATTCAGTAGGTGTTAACTGAATGCCTGTCAGCCTCTGAACTTAGTATCAATATTTTAATATGAAAAGACATAATCCTCCATGAACCTGTAGGCATGAATAAAATAATCCTCCATGAACCTGTAAGTACAGTGTGAATGACTTACTTACTGTTGAGGTAGGGTCCTCCCTAATGTAACTAGACTGGCAACAAATTTACTGTGTAGCCCAGGCTGTCTTCAACTCAGGAGCCTCCTGTCTCAACTTCCTGTTTGCTGGGATTACAGGTGCCACCACATCTGTCTTCTTGCTAACTTGCTTATTTATTTAGTTATTTGCCAAACCCACATAAATAATAGCCACATAATTTAATACTTTTTTGGGGGGGGTCTTTTTGAGAGAGGGTCTCCTGTAGCCCCAGCTGTTCTGGAGCTCACTGTGTAGACCAGGCTGGCCTTGACCTCACAGAGATCTGCCTGCCTCTGCCTCCTGAGTGCTGGGATTAAAGGCGTGTGCCACCACGCCTGGCTAATTTAATACTTTTAAAAAGATTTTGTTTTTATTTTTCTGTGTGAGAATGATTTTTTTGAGTATATTAGTGTACCACATGTGTGCCTGGTGCCTGTGGAAGCCAGAAGAAGATATCAGGTCTTCTGGAACTGGAGTTATAGACAGCTATTAGCTGCCTGTGGGTGCTGGGAAGTAGACCTGAATTCTGTGCAAGAGCAGCCAGTGCTTTTAACTGCTGAGCCATCTCTCCAGCTCCCTGCATCATTATTCTTAAAGGTGTGACATTTTATAACAAAGTACTCAACTATATCAGTCATTTTTCTTGGTGTTGTGTGTGACAAAATATTTGCAAAAAGCAACTTAAGGAAGGAAATGTTTATTTGACTCAGAGTTTGCGAGTGGGTCTATCATGGCAGGGAGCCTGGTGAGAGCCTGTAGCTGTGGCAAGAGCAGGAGATGCCGGGTCACACTGCCCCTCAGGAAGCATCTTGCATTCTCCTTGGCCTCTTTTTAATCAGGCCAGTGCACTGGGGTGCCAGTGCATTGGAAGAATCTCCCCTTCTCAGTTAAACCTCTTTGGAAACATCTTCACAGGGATGCGTCTCCTAGGAGACTCTGAATCAAATGAAGTTGATATTAACCATCACAAGTACTTACATAGGCAAAAGGATAGGAAAAAAAAAATCTTACATCTGAAGACTGACTAGTAGTTTTTAGGAAAAGTATAACAAGTCGTTTGAAAAGGCTTGTATATCACACCAAGTAATTAAAGAATTTGGGGATAAGAGAATGACAGGGTCATATTCTTGTTTGTTTACTTTACAGAAAGATAACCTGGGTTGGGCTGTGTCTCAGTAGTAGAGCACTTGTCTAAATGAGGCCTTGGGTTTGGCCCCTGTATTGCAAACAAAAAATGAACAAACCAAGCACCTCGAAAGAACCCTGCTTGATGGTGTAGAGGTGGTTTGGGTAGATAATAGGCTTTACATTACCTTTTACTGCAGTTGGTCAGAGTAATATAGAATTGCCAGGTTCTCTCATGGGCAAGAGTTTGAGAAAATGGTCCTTCCTTAATACAAAACTGTGGGTTCCAGTTAGGACTTCAGGTTATAAACAGGTACAGTGTGATATACCTGTTTGAAACAAATGCATCTAATAGACAGGTACACAGATATACTCATCCAGAGTGTCATAAAAATGAGCAGCAGTACCACTAGGGGATATTTGTTAAGGGTTGGTTTTTGAAGCTATGAACTTACATGGAATTTGAACTTGTCTGCATGAAAAGAGAAGCTAAGGACAGAGAGATAAAGTAACTCCAACTTTTAAAATTATAATTTTTATTGAATTTTTGTGAGTTTTGTGCAGTCTATTTTGATCCTATTTAGACTCCGCCCCTGCTCTCTGTACCCCTCCTGGTAACCCCCTTCTGGATTTCATGTACTCTTGTCATATATGTTAAAGCCTCTGGAGCCAAGTTTGTGTCACCAAATGTCCTTCGGTATGTTTGTCCATCCATTGGAGCCCAGTTAACCTATCTAACATCACATCTTTAGAAAAAACCGACTCTCCCTCTCTCGGGAGTCCTTCTTGCCAACAGTTCCTCAGCTAAGGTTGGGGTTCTTTCCCATGTCCCCATTTCTGTGCTGGGATTTTGTCTGGCTTGAGCTTACATGGGTCTTGTGCATGTTGTCACCATTCCTGTGAGTTCTTATGAGTAGCTTCTCAGCTGTCTGGAGAACTCTGCTTTCTCCCTTCTTCTGCTGTGATCCCTGAGCCTTTGTTGGCAGAGGTTTGATGCAGGTGTCCTCTTCTGGGATGAGCACTCTGCAGCCTCTTGTTCTCTGCACATTGGCCAGCTGTGGGTCTCTTAATCACAGTCCGATGGGATGAACGCTCTGTGGCCTCTCGTTCTTTGCAGTTTTGTCAGCGGTGACTTTCTGGGTTAGTTGCTGTCTGTTGGGTGAGGAATCTTTGCTAGTGAGTTGAGAGATTCATTATTTTTCTTCCCCCTGTTCTGCTGTGTTTCCTGAGCCTTAGGTGTAGCGGTTCCATTGTGTCACTTAGGGTTGGGTACATCACAGACACTAACTCTTTTGGTTTGACAAGTTGTAGAACTTTGTAATAGTCCCAGTCTGTTGCAAAAAGAAGCTTCACCATTGTGAGTTCATATGTGTAAGTGACCAGCTGCCTGGAAAACTGTTTTCTTGTCATCCACTACCTCTGTCTCTTAAAATCTTTCTGCCCCTTCTTCCACAATGATCCCTGAGCCTTGGGAGGCAGAAGTTTGATCCAGATATCCTATTCAGGGACAAGCACTCTGCAGCCTCTTGTTCTCTGCACATTGGCTAGTTGTGGGTTTCTGAATTAATCACCATCGGATGCATAAGGAAACCTCTCTGGTGAGAGTGTTTGTCTTATATGGAGAGGTTGCATTGAAGACGTGTCACTTAGGGCTAAGCATCTCACAGACACCTATTCTGTGCATTTGACCAGTTGTGGAACTTTGTAATAGTCTCCATCTGTTGAAAAAAGAAGCTTCTTTGATGAATGGTGAGAGGTACACTTGTCTATAAATATAAGGATACAGATTTAGAATACAGTAAGAAATTACATTGGTCTAGGGATGTGGCAAAAGTGGATTTTTTCTCTAGCATCTATGACCTCTTCAACCATGTTTCTGATTCTATTTACAGTACCACACCTGAGCTCCCTCCCATTGAGCAGACCTTATATCCATCTAGCTGCTGTTTACCCAAAGATAAAAGTGCTGCACCAATAGAGATAATTTGGTGGGCCAGTCACTTGTGGTTTGTAGGCTTCACAGCTGCATAGGACCATTGATTGTTTTTCTCCCTTGGCAGTTTGTGTAGTATCTTCTTATACTTCGGAGCTAGTCTTCAGGGAGGAGGCTTCCAGGTCAGTTCCACCTAGATTGCTCCAAGTTCTGTGTTCAAAGTATGTCCTGTCTTCAGCAGTAGATGGTTTTTTTTTGGGCGGGGGGGCTCTTTTTGAGACAGGGTCTCCCTGTAGCCCAGCTGTCCTGGAACTTGATTTGTAGATCAGCCTGGCCTTGAACTCACAGAGATCCACCTGCTACTGCCTTCTGAGTGCTGGGATTGAAGTTGTGCAGTACCATGCCTGGCCAGCAGTAGGGTCTTATTTTCAAGTTCTGGGAGGTGATTAAGGACTGTGGCAATAATTTATGTTGTTTTGGGAGTCTTTTGGACTAACCTGTCCAACCACTAGATGGGACATTTCTCCTGCCTGCCAGTGTGTTTTTTGTTATATAGCCCCTAGCTATTATATATATATATATATATATATATATGGTATGTATATTTTTCAGTAGGCTTTTGAACTAATACATTTCATTCTAGTGTTACAAAAATATTTTTATATGTATGAGTGTATTGCCTGCATTATGTATAAGTGCACCCATGTCATGCAATGCCTGTGGAGTTCAGAAGACACTGTCAGATCCCCTGGAACTAGAGTTAGACAGTTGTTAGCTGCCATGTGAATGCTGCAAATCGAACCCCAGTCCTCTGCAAGAGGAGCTCTTAACTGCTGAGCTATCTCTCCAGCCCCTCCCTCTATTTTTTTAAACCAGCTAAGCATTATTTCTCTTCTTTCTTCCTTTGTACAACTCTCCCCATTCCCTTCTTGGTTAAAATATCCCTGTTTTTCCCCATTTCCCCCTTGGTAACACCTGTCTGCTACTATCTCCCTCTCTCAAGTTTCTTCTTCCCCTTTACACCTCATGGTTCCTTTCCATTTTTCTGGCTCCTCCTGTTTACTCAAGATGTACACTTGCATCTTAAGGAGGTAAGATCCACAAATGAGAGAAAACATTTGTTACTTGGTTTTCTGAGTCTGTGTTACTTCGCTTAGTATAAATTTCTAGTTCCATCCATTTACCTCAAAATCTCATGATTTTGTTTTTTTGTCTTTACCATCAAATAGAACTCCTTTGTGTAAATGTACCACATTTTCATTATCTGTTCATCTGTTGAAGGGCATTTAGATTGTTTGCATTTCTTAGCTGTTGTGAAAAGAGTGGCAACGAACATGGCTGGGCAAGTGTCTGCAGTAGGATGAGTCCTTTGGGTGTCTGCCAAGGAGTGGTATGGCTGGATCATAGGGCAGATTTTCGTTTAGAGTTCTCTGCACTGCTTTCCAAGGGGGGGTGCTCAGTTTACAATTTCACCAGCAGTGACGGCAGGTCCTCCTTTGCCCTCACCCTCACCTGCATTTGGTGCCATTTGTTCTCCTAATCTTAGCCACTCTGGCTGGGCTTAGATGAAATCTTAAAGTAGTTTTGATTTGCATTTCCCTACTTACTTTTGAACACTTTTAAAGGTATTTCTTAGCCATTTTTGTTTCTTTTGAGAGCTCTGATCAGATGTACAGTCCATCTTTAATTGGGACCTTTGTCTTGATGGACTAACTCTTCACTTGGCTGTTTGCCGTACAGAAGCTTTGTAGTTCAGTAATGAGGTGCCATTTGTCAGTTGTTGATCTTAATTCCTGGGCGACTGATGTCCAACTTAGAAAGACCTTTCCTGTACCTGTATCTCGTAGGGTACTGCCAATGTTTTCTAACAGTTTCAGGTTTCACATTGAGGTTTTTGATCCATTTGGAGTTAACTTTTTTGCAGCAAGAGAGGCATAGGTGTGATTTTATTCCACATGTGGAGATCCAGTGTTCTCAGCCCCATTTGTTGACGATGCTGTCTTTCTTCCATGTGTGTTCTTGGCATCTTTGTCAAGTGTCTGGTGGCTGAAATTGTGTGCACTCATGTTTGGGTTTTCTGTTTTGTTCCACTGATCTATATGTTTGTTTTTGTGCCAGTACCATGCTGTTTTTATGACTATAACTATGTAATATAGCTTGAGATCTGGTATGGTACCCCCCCACCCCCAGCACTGATCTTGCTTTGGCTGTCACAAATCTTTTGTGATTCCATAAGAATTTTAGGATTTTTTTTTCCTATTTCTGTGAGGAATGTCATGGGGATTTTGATGGGGATTGCATTGAATCAGTCAATTGCTTTTGGTAGGATTTTCATTTTCACAATATTAATTCTACCAGTCCATGAGCACAGGAGGTCCTTCCATCTCCTGGTGTCTTCCTTGTTCTCTTTCTTCAAAGATGTAAAGTTTTCATTGTAGAGATCTTTAATGTCTTTGATTAGGTTTATTCCTTGATATATTTTTTTTGAGCCACTTGTAAATGGGAGTGTTGCCATAAACACTTTCTCCGATTGCTTGTTATTGGTACTAGTGACTTTTGGAAATTGATTTTGTATCTTGCCACTTTGCTGAAAGTGTTGATAATTTCTAGAGTTTTTCTGGTGGAGTTTTTGGGATCGTCCATGTATAATAGCATATTATCTACAAATAGGGATAATTTGACCTTTTCGTTTTCCAATTTGTACCTCTTTAATTTCTTTCTCTTGTCTTACTGCTGTAGTTAGAGTTTCAGGTACTATATTGAAAAGGAGCGAGGGTAGAGGACAGCCTTGTCTGGTTCATGACTGAAGAACAAATGTTTCGAGGTTTTCTTCATTTAGAATGATGTTGACTGAATTTATTGTTAGTTGTGTTGAGGTATGTTCCTGCCAGTCCAATTCCCTGTAGGATTTTTATCATGAATGTGTGTGGATTGTGAAAGGCTTTTTCTACATCTATTGAAATGTATGTGATTTTTGTCTATTTATATGACATATTATGTTTTTTGACTTATGTGTATAAAGCATCTCTGAAATAAAGTCAACTTGATCATGGCGGATCATTTTTTTTTGATACGTGTCTGTGTGCAATCTGCGAGCATTTTGTGACTAGAAGAGAAAGTGCTAAGCTCACAGGAGCCAATGTCTAGACACAA
>NW_008348201.1:245960-268815 GCF_000622305.1 Nannospalax galili | reverse complement strand
TTATTTTGATATATCACAGTGAAAGATTTATCGTCCTCTTTTTTTTTTTAAAAAAAAAAAAAAAAAAAAAAAAAAAAAAAAAAAAAAAAAAAGAAAGGGAGCCTTTGTTACTGCAGTACAAAGGAGTGTTGAGAAATGATGCAGTTGTTATGTTTGTCTTTGGTAGATACATCTTGAGACCCCCTGTAGCTGCCTGCAGTCCTGGATAGCACTGAACCTTTGGTGTTCTGTGTTTTTTTCCCTATATATACATAACTCTGATGAAGTTTAATTTATAATTAGGCTCAGTAAATAGATTATTGTAGCTGTATGATGAAATATAAGTATACAAATGTGGTCTCTCTTATTTTGTTTCTGTAATTTTCCATGTAGTACTTTTGAACTGTGGACAAGGAGGGACTTCTGTAGTTTCATGATGCACAGAGGGCTAATTTGATAAAGAAGAGCACAAGAGTTAACTGAGAGTAGCTGAAATGTATCTTGGTAATAGATACATTGGCCTTGGCTTGGATGCCCAAGGCCATAGGTTCAATCCCCAGGACTGTTAAAATAAATAAGCAAGCAAATAAAATAAAAATTTGAAATTTGAGAGCTGTGATGAGACTGCCTTGTAAGTACAGAAGTGTTACTGCCTGCTCAGGTCTGGTTGTAGCTTAGTACAGTGTTTCCCAGCATATACCGAACCTTGGGTACAGCCCTCTGTAGTGAAAAAAGCAAGGTGAGAAAAAAAGGAATGAATCCTTATATTTATTTATTAGTGTGTATTATTAGTGTGTGTCTGTGTGAGTGTGCCTTAGCAGTCATACAGAGATCAGAAGAAAGTGTGCAGGAGTTTGTTCTCTCCTACCATACAAGTCCTGGGGATTGATCTTAGGTTGTGAGGCTTGGTGGCAAGTGTCTTTATCTACTTGCCAGCCCAGGAATGAATTATTACTCAAGATAATTTTCTTGGGAGTCCTGAAAACTTTTTCCTTTATTACTGAGCAGCTTTCTCATATTAAAAAATAAAAATTACCAAATAAAATGATGCATAAAAGAAAGGAAGTTAGAAGTTTTGCTTTGTGCTCTTTGTAAATATTCAACACTGAGCTAAGAACTAAAAATGGTTCTAATGTGGTGGGATTTGTTCCAGAACATGTGTGTAGTTCTAGCATATGGGTGGATGCACAAATGACTTAATTGTCCTTATTGGCAACCAAGCCTAGGTCCTCTGAAAGAGCAACTATAGGGCTCTTAACTGCTGAGCCATCTCCAGCCCCAGAGTTGCTGTCTTATTATTTCCTTAAGATCTTCAGATAACAAGAAGAGCATTCACTTTAAAAAAAAAAAACACAATATGTGTCTTTTGGGCCTTTTATTTTCTAATATGTATAATAATGGGCTCAGTTTTATTTTCCCTGTATTTTAGAATAGTTTGCATTTCACATTACTAGGAATAGTTTCATCGTTACTCTCAGTTTCTCCCAATTATATTAAAGGTGGTTTAGATCATAGAGAGCAGTAAGACGGTGCAGGCAGCTAGCAGGATGGTGCAGTTGTGAAGTGGCTCATTGCTGTCCTTTCATTTTCAGAGAAGTGTGAAAGGCTAGAGCTGTTGTTCCTGTATGTAGTCTTCATTCTCTCTGCCTTAGGGTTTCTTGAACATAAGGGAAAATGAGAGCATTTTCTGTCCAAAATTCAGTTAGAGAAGAAAGGGAACAAAGAAAGATGTTTACAGTTGTTAGATGAGTCAGGAGCCGAGTGCAGAACTGGAGAACAGCATTGGAGATGGCGGTGATCCTGAAATTGACCACGGAAGGGAATCTCAGGTGCCAGTCTTCAGGTGACAGTGTCCTAGATAATTTTCTTAAGACTTGTGAACTGCTCAAAGAACAATATTTTTCTTTTTTTAAAAAAATTAATATTTTTATTTTATGTGTATGAGTGTTATGTCTACATATAAGTAAGTGCACGCATGTCGTCAATCCCCAGGGAGGACAGAAGAGGCTGTTGGATCCTCTGGAACTGGAGTTACAGACAGTTGTTTGCTGCCATGTGAATGCTGGGAATTGAACCCAGGTCTTCTGCCAGAACAGTCAGTGTTCTTAACTGCTGAGCCATCTCTCCAGCCCAGAACAACATTTTTCTAAGGACAAAAAGGAAATACAGTTCTACATAGGTACTCATTCAGTGTGAAGTTTTTGTCTATTTTTTTTTTATGGTATTGGGTATCACACCTAGGGCTTTGTGCATGCTAGCCACCCACTCTACCACTAAGCCACACCCCCAGCCCTATAGAGGTGTGTGTGTGTGTGTGTGTGTGTGTGTGTGTGTGTGTACGTGTACGTGTACACTTTATTGGCTTAGCTGGCTACTTGAGAGGGATGAATGGGGAAGATTACTGAGCTTCAGAGTCCTGCTGCCTTGTTTCATGAGCAGAAAGGATTTTATCATACAATAACTTCACAACAAGAAGTTGCAGCATCTTATTTTTTAACAGGGAAATGTCATATTCTTTCACATTATATACATATTTGGCACAAAAATTTACTTGTGGGGCCTGGAGATACAGAACTTATTTGGTAAAGTGTTTCTTTGGCATAGAAGAAACTCTGGGTTTGATTCCCAGCATTGTATGAACCGGTGTGTGGTGCAGGGCTGTGATCCCGGCACCTGGGTGGTGGAAGGAGGAGGAGAAGGAGTTCAAGGTTGTCCTTGACTGCCCAATATGTTGAGGAAGCCTGGGCTACCCTGTCTCAGAAACAACGTACTTGATGGGATTCATAATTGAATTGATGCTAAAGGTAGTTGTGTATATTTTATCTTAGTGAAATGCCTTCCTCTGGACATGGCTGCTGCACACATGAACTCGTAACAGCTGTGACAACCTAGAAAGACTTGCACAGGATTAAGCCAGTTAAAAGTTCTAGCATGGAGTTGGGAGGGGTTCCCAAGGCCCTACTCCTTGCTGTGGCATTATTGACAGTTGATAGCTGCTGAGGGAGGGAGCATCACTTTTCTCTGGGTGGGGGAGATGGCCACTGGTAGGTTTCCCATGGCCTGGTGGATGACCCCATACCCATGTGCATCTAGGCAGCAGTAGCTGGACTCATTGAATTATTTAAAAAAAGAGAGAACATAGACTTGAGAGGGAGATGTTAGGAGGGGGGTGGTCCCTGGTGGGAGTTGCAGAGAAGGGTGGGGGGTAGATATGACCAAGATACATTGTATATGTGCATGACATTTTTAAAGAATAAATCAAACCTAAAATCATTCTGAAGCTGCTAGCTTTATAGTGAGAATGAAAAAATACAAGATTTTGGAGCAAAGAAAATGGCTGTTCTGTCTTTTAATTTTAAAAAGATTTTCAAAAGTAGAGTGCCTGGTGATAGAAGTATAGAAAGACATAAATGGAAGTGAAGGTAACTTGAAAATTATTACAAATGTATTTGAAATTGTTAAAAAAAAACTCAGCCTTTTCTAGATGAGTATATTTCTAATAGTAGACTTGATGAGTTAGTTGCACTTTAAAAAGAAAAACAAAAGAAGGGTGGGGTGGGGTGGGGCTGGAGAGAGATGGCTCAGCGGTTAAGAGCAGAAGACCTGGGTTGAAATTCCAGCACCCATATGGTGGCTAACAACTGACCATAACTCCAATTCCATGGGATCTTTTCTGGTCTCTGCTGCATGACACAGGCACACTTACATACATGCAGGCATAACACTCATACACATACATATTTTTTTTAATTTAAAAGAGAAAAAAAATTGACTGCACAGGCCCAGCGGTTCTGGAGGCTGTAGTTGAAGGATCACAAATTCAAGGCCCACATAGTCCACAGAGTGAGCTAAAGGACAGTCTAGGCAACTCTTTCTCAAAAGATGAGTGGGAAAGAAGGCTGGGGTTGTCAGTCAGTGTGGTAGAGTACTTGCCTAGCATGTAGGAGACCCTAAATTCTTTTGCCAATAAGGAGTAAGAGGGTTTTGAACTAGTGATGTAGCTCAGTGGTAGGGCATGTGTTTAGAGTGTATGAGTCAGCCCTAGCTTTGATCCCCAGCACCATAGAACAAAACAGAAAACCTTTGGCCATTTCAGATCTATTCAGTCCACTACTGTATTTGAGATTTTCACATACATGTACTAGGGTCAATTTTCAGGAGAAAAAATTTGCCTCTATACTGAACATATACAGACCCCCCCCCATCATTCCCTAAACAATATAGCAACTGTTCACTCAGTGTTTCTATGTTATTGGGTAATATAGGTGGTGATTTAAAGTATATAAACAGATATGCATATATCCTATGCAGATACTGTGCCACTTTGTATAAGGGACTTAAAGCTTTCATGTATGCACAGGTATCTCAGAGTCAGTTCCAGGCAATACTGATGTGCAATGATATACCTTCAAAATCAGATTATTAAAGAATAATAAATAGGTTTATTACATTTTATATTACTCATAAAAGTTTTAATAAATTTTTTCCTTGTTCCTTATTTCTTCTATCTTTCTTGGTGTATTAATGGTTAGGGACAGTCCTTATTTCATCTTTGTTCGTAACAGGTCCTCTTGCTTTCCTACTTACAGCACTGTTCACAGCTTATCGTAAAATCCAGGGGTTTTTAAAATTAAGTTTTTTGGTGTGTGTGGGGTGCGTGTGTACATGTGTGTGTGTGTGTGTACGTGTGTGTGTGTGTGTGTGTGTGTGTGTGTGTGTGTGTGTAGGTAGGTAGGTAGGTAGGTAGGCTGGCCAGAGGAGGATGTCTGATGTCCAACGCTAACATTCTTTACTGTATTCCCTGGAGATGGGGCTCCTCCCAGCATTAAGAGGTTGTGAAGAGAATGAGGTTGAGGCAAGCCTATGCTCAAACAACCAAACAGAAAGAAAAAGCCATTTTCTGATAATGTTCTGATAATGTGGTTCTTGGCATATGTGGAGGTAGGCACAATGGTTAGATGTTTCATGTGTCGTGCTGCCCTGTATTGGCCTCCTGCTCAGATAAGTGGAAGTATTTTGTCATAATGAATAACTATTAACTGGTTTTAAAATCTTTTCCTTTTTCTCCTTTAAATGTTTTTATTTCTTTCTTTTGAGACAAAGAGTTTCTTTTCTCTGTAGCAGTGGCTGGCCTGGAACTCACTATGTAGCCTAGGCTGGCCTGGAACTCACTATGTAGCCCAGGCTGGCCTGGATCTCAGGCTCCTCCTGTCACAGCTTCCCACGTGCTCTGCTGACTGTAGATACTCGTTATGCCTGCCTCCCTGTTTCTTCTCTTCCCTTTCCTCTTTTTTTTTTCCTCTTTGGGTCCTCTTTTCTCTGTTACAGTAAATAACAGACGTGCGGACTTTCTATAGTCTATTTTGATTATGTATCAGGACACACAGGGATCCACAGATAGATAAATACCATATTAATAAATTATAGCTCAATCATGACATGGATTACCAAGGATATGATCTGATAGAGTACAGTTGGGCCAATGCTGAACTGCTCTTACTTAGCAGTTAAATGACCTTTTTGTCCAATGTCAATGCATTATTATAGTCTTTATGTCACTAAAAATGCATGTTTAAAACAGTGACTGATAAATTCCAGAACATAAATGTACTTTACAGCTAGGGAAATGGTTCAGCGGGTAGATTGCTTACCACACAGTTGTGAGAACTTGAGTTCAAATCCTCAGAATCCACGTAGAAGCTGGCTAGGGTATTGTGTGTCTGATTCCAGATCTAAGGCAAGGAAGACAGGAAGCTGACACAGGAGAATCCCAGAATCTTGTGGCCAGCTGACTTGGCCTGTGCAGTGGTGAAAGTGATGAGAGACCCTGTCTCAGACAAGGTGGGAGGTGAGGACCAAGGCTTACAGATGTCCTCTGACCTCTGCACACACACCTGGGTTCACACATACCAACACATACCCACTCCATTTTTTTAAATATACATTAGTGGGGCTGGAAAGATGGCTCAGGAGTTAAGGGAACTTCCTCTAGAGGACTAGAGTTCAGTTTCTACCACCTAAATCAGGTGGCCTGTAACTCCAGCTATAGGACATCCAACACACTTTTCTGGCCTCTGAGAGCACCCATACACACAGGTATACACACATACACATAAATGAAAAAGTACTTTTAAAAAGTGTACTTTGAGGCTGGGAATGTAGCTCAGATGGTAATGTGCTTACTTAGCTTGTACAAAGCCCTGTGATCCCTAGCACTACATAAAGCAAGTATGGTGGTACACACCTATACCCAGTACTCAGGACGATCATCCCTGACTACATAATGAATTTGAGGCCAGCCTGGCATACAAGAGGCCCTGTTTAAAAAAATGAAAGGAAAAGGTATACTTTATAAGTGTCACCCTTTTACTTTCTAAGTTACATGTCTCCATCACTAAAATACTTCATTCTTGTTTAGCAAACTGTTCTTGTCAAATAGAACAGAGATCACAAACTTTCTTGGGATCCCTGGGGAGAGAAATGGAGTGTGCATGGTGGAGTTATGCCAGTCTAGGCATTCTAAAAAGACCATACGAAGATGCGTTCCCACTATTACCAGTTCAGGACTCTGAAAGCTCACTCAGCTTGTAGAGTGCAGCAGAGACCGTTACTTGAATAGTTAAGCTCACCCCCCACCACCTTTTCATTCAAAGTTGAATCAGATTACATAATCCTAGAAATGTTGAATAAAGTCATAACCTTTAAATGAAATGTTACCTTTATCACTGGAAAAGGAACAAAGGAATGGAATATTGTGTAGTGTGCATTTAGGAAAGACAGTGCACAGTGCATGAAGATGACACATTCATAATATTATGGACTCAGATCCCTAGTACCCCACAAGACAGAATGACAACAACTGAACCCAGTTTTAAGTGGCTCACTATTCACTAGTCACTAACCTAAAGAAATATTTTCTCAACCTTGCCATACCTGGAACTCACTATGTAGCCCAGGCTGGCCTGGAAGTCACTATGTAGCCTAGGCTGGCCTGGAACTTTCTCTGTCCAGATTTCAGCATAACTGAAAAAGAAATGAAAATCTTGTTGCTCTTACTTTTACAGTGCTTCTTCTGTGTAGCAAGAACTTGGTCCTGGTCAGTAAACTTAGAGGCAGTATGTCTTTTCTTAATGATACATGTCTAAGATGATAGCTATGTCAGTTCATTGATATGATAATTACATATTGTATCTATGTAATCAGGTGTCTCAGTGTACCACATTACTGTGTCACTTTGTCTTAGTTTGTTCTCTATTGCTGTGACAAAACACTCTGACCAGTACCAACTTGGGGAGGAAAGGGTTTATTTGTCTTACATCTCCCAGGTCGCAGTTCATCAGGGAGCCCAAGGTAGGAACTCAGGGCAGGAACCTGGAGGCAGGAGCTGGAGCACAGACCATGGAGGAACGCTGCTTACAGGCTTGCTCCCCTGGCCCCTGCTCAGCCTGCTTTCTTATGCAACACAGGCCCACCTGCCCAGGGGTGGCACCACCCACAGTGGGCTGGGCCCTCCCACATCACTCATCAAGAAGATGCCCTTCAGACATGGCCACAGGCCAGTCCAGTAGAGGCAATTCCCCAACTGAGGCTCCCTCAACCCAGGTGTGTCAAGTTGACACTAAAGCTATCCAGCACACACTTAAAATATATTGTTCAGTCATTTTTAACATTCATTTGTTCTGTATCTAGTATATTTTCAGTGTGTGTATCTAGTATGTTCAGTGGTCTAGTACTCCAGTGGTATCTAGTATGTTCAGTAGTCTAATACTCCAGTGGTATCTAGCATGTTCAGTGGTCTAGTACTCCAGTGGTGTCTAATATGTTCTGTGGTCTAGTACTCCAGTGGTGTCTAGTATGTTCAGTGTTCTAGTACTCTAGTGGTATCTAGCATGTTCAGTGGTCTAGTACTCTAGTGTTGTCTAGTATGTTCAGTGGTCTAGTACTCCAGTGGTATCTAGTATGTTCAGTGCTGTAGTACTCCAGTGGTATCTGGCATGTTCAGTGGTCTAGTACTCTAGTGGTATGTAGCATGTTCAGTGGTCTAGTACTCTAGTGGTATGTAGCATGTTCAGTGGTCTAGTACTCTAGTGGTATCTAGTATGTTCAGTGGTCTAGTACTCCAGTGGTGTCTAGTATGTTCAGTGGTCTAGTACTCCAGTGGTATCTAGCATGTTCAGTGGTCTAGTACTCCAGCGGTATCTAGTACGTTCAATGGTCTAGTACTCCCGTGGTATCTAGCATGTTCAGTGGTCTAGTACTCCAGTGGTATCTAGTACGTTCAGTGGTCTAGTACTCCAGTGGTATCTAGTATGTTCAGTGGTCTAGTACTCTAGTGGTATCTAATATGTTCAGTGGTCTAGTACTCCAGTGGTATCTAGTATGTTCAGTGGTCTAGTAGTTACAGTGATGGTTAAAGCCAATACTTCCCTTTCCTTGTATTGTTTATAGTTTAAAAGAGGAAACAGCCCATCACTCACTATAGTTCTTAAATTTTCTACTTAGCACTTACCAATATCTAAGATTCTGTATTTATTTTTTTAATTTTTCTTGATTCTACTCTTTCAGTTGTTATAACAAAATAACACTGGCTGGAGACTGAGAGATGGCTCAGCAGTTAAAGCATGGACTGCTCACAAGAGAAGGATCTGAGTTTGATTCTTCCCAACAGCCACATCAGGAGGCTCACAACTGACTGTAACTCCAGCCCCAGGGGGATGCAATGCTTCTAGTCCCCAAGGGCATCTGCATTCACTCAGGTGCACATACCCATACATGTGATACACATAATTAAAAGTGAAAAAGGAGAGGAAAGGGAAGGGAAAGAAAGGGAAGGAAGAATATTTTAGGTTGGGTACCTTATGAACAATAGAATTGATTTCTCACAATTTTGGAGTTTGGGAAGTTCAAGGTTAAGGTGCTAGTGGAGTCAGTGTCTGCTGAGGGTACTTTCTGGCTCATAGATGCTGCCTTTGCGGTGTCTTCATGTGGTGGAAGGCCCAAAATGGCTCTCTGGAGCATTTGTAAGGGCACGAGTATTGCTTATAAGGACTCTGGCCTCGGGACCTAATCCCCTTCATACTTCTGATTCTAACCACATTGGGATTAGGTTTCAATATAAGAATCTGAGGTGACATGGATGTTCATACCATAGTACCCACAGAATGTTGGCTACATGCAGTCAGGGATTTTTATATCTTGCTTGAGTAGTTCTTGGAAGTGACGAGGGCACAGCTAATCGGTCACTGTGTACACTTGCTTTTGCTCTTCAGAGAGTTCATTGCTGCTGCTTCATTTCAGGCGTTTGAAAGAGAATATATTTTTGTATTTCTGTTTGCTGTTTTCAAGTAGCTTCTAGTTTCCCTGCTTTGTGGAAGGAAGCTTTCTGTTTCAAACTGGTGTCAATACTTTTTTGCACTGTTCTAAGTTTTAATCTCTTCAGTGACTTCCTGTCAGTAAGAGTGAGTCACGTTCCCTGTGTGGTGTGCTTCCACCTGCCCAGCCTTTCTTTCTCATTCTCTGCTGTGCTCTGCCGCAGATTTGGTGCTACAGCAGTGACAGGGTTCTTCCAGCTTCTTCCCAGCAGCAGATAATTAGCATTATTTGGAAACTACCCAGAAATACAAATTCTTGCGCTCCATCTTAAAATTTGCTGAAGTAGAAACTCTGGAGGTAGGACGTGGCAAGCTGAAGAAGACTTCCTGGAGATTGTGCTGTTCCTTCATTGTGTGAACCACTACCTTAAATTAACCCTTTTCTTTGTCGAGTTCGTTCTTCCTTAACAGGTCTGACCATTAGCTACAGGACCTTTACTGTCACTTTTACTTGTGGAATTCCATTTGTGTGTGTGCTGTGTGCTTGTGTGTGTATGCAAGTGTGCATGCCTATCCATGGAGGATGTTCGGTGACTTCCTTGATCAATATTCACCTTATTCCCTTGAGACCCTCACCAGCACTGGGGTTAAAGGCGCACTTGGAGCCATGACCAGCCTTTACATGGGTGCTGGGGATCCAAACTCAGGTGCTTAGCAAGCACTTTATTCACAGAGCCATCTCCTTAGCCTCTGTGTGTGCAACTTTGGTCTAGAGGTATAACACTGAGTTCTGACAGTCCTGTTTTTAAAATTATGTATTGAATGTCTGTCCTAGAGTTATCTTTCCAGTACTTCACACTAAACAGGCTCTAAGCAAAGCTGGCATCCCTCTCCTGAGATTTGTTTTACATACTACTTCCTTATTTCCTGCTAGCCTTGCAGCTTTGAAAGTTTGATTAGCAGTATTTTCTCATTACTTCCTGTTTTCCTGCTATAGTGGAGAAACAACATCAAAGATAAAAACCAAACAAATAAAAAAACCCTCTTTCCAAAATAGGATAGGATTTTCTAGGCAATAAAGTTACCACCGTTTATAAATCATCTGTTAAAATATATTTTTATCTTAACCTATATTTCTCCCTTCCCTGCCTTCTCCCTCTTTACTTTTTGTTCTCTTGGGAACTTAGAGACTGTTCTCTGAATCTTAACCTCCACTTACCCATGTTCTGTCATAAAGCTGGTCGGGGGGCGGGTGGTCCTTGACTGGGCTGATGAGGTTAGTTGCTCATGCTGGTGCCTAAAGGCAAAGTCAGACAACATGGAAGGCACACTTAAGTCCTGTAGTGGGTGCTTAATAAACTACCTTTAAAATGCCTAAATCAAGCCGGGCATGGTGGTGCACTCCTTTAATCCCAGCACTTGGGAGGCAGAGGCGGATCTTTGTGAGTTCGAGGCCAGCCTGGTCTACATAGTGAGTTCCAGGACAGCTGGAACTACAAGGAGACCCTGTCTCAAAAAGATACACACACACACACACACACACACACACACACACACACACACGGCTGATTTATTTAGAGAGCAAATAAAGATAGAGGCTTTTCTAAAGCAGTGCAGATCAACAAACTAAGCTCACTGTTTATTGCTTATTTTAGGAAAGGTGGTTTTGATTTCAGCTTTTGAGTCATTGACTTTAGGAAAAAAAGTCACATATAGTCTGTTATAGGAAAAGCAGTATTGAAGAAGATATTTTCCCCTCCCCTCCCCTCCCCTTAACCGTAACTGTAACCCTCCCCTCCTGTCCTCCTCCTCCTCCCTTCTCTTTTCTTTTTGGGAGTGGAGCAGGGTCTCCCTGTAGCGGTAGCTGTCCTAGAACTCACTATATAGACCAGGCTAGCCTTGAACTCACAGATATCCACGTGTGTCTGCCTCCTTAGTGTTGGGATTAAAGGCGTGTGCCACCACGCCCAGCCAGAATACTATTTCAGTGTAAATGTCAATGTTAAAAAATTTAAATCCATGTTTACTTACATGTGTGCCTCCCTATTTTCTTGGATGTACATTTTAAATAATGTCGCATGTTACTTTATGCAGAGTTACATTCTAGCAGTTTGGCCATAGATCTTGGAATTTGAATTTTAACTGCTATGGTAGTTCTTTTTGAACAGAAATGATTATATTTTACTTATGAGGAATTTTATGCTTATCATAAAGTATATCTATTCTTATAGCAGATATTCTGTCATAAAACATAACTTTAGATTATAATTAAAACCTTTCTTTTTAACGTGCACACAGGAAACCTCGACCTGTCTCCCAGTTGGTGGCACAGCAGGTTACTCAGCAGTTCGTGCCCCCTGCCCAGTCAAAGAAAGAGAAAAAAGATAAAGTAGAAAAAGAAAAAAGTGAAAAGGAAACAACTAGCAAAAAAAGCTGTCACAAGAAAACCAGGTAAATCTGAAGAGTGTTTGTGATGGTTTTGAAATAATAAACCATTTAATATTCTTCTAAACTTTTATTGTACTCCTATACACAGAGTGCAAGTATACTTTGTATTTCCTTTGATATGAAGTATGATGAAAATTTCCTGAGTTTGAAAGGCATATTGGAAATAGAAAAGATCACAAATATAAGCTTAAATGTGAGGATTCTGTTTTCTTTTTTAGTAGGGGTTTAAAAGACATGTCTGTTTTCTTTTCACCATTAAAAAAAAAAGTCGCTATTCGAAGTTCAGGAAAGCAATATTTATTTTGTTACCCTTGCTGATTATTTTGTATGTGGTCCGAAATTGAGTAGAGAGAAGCTAGTTTAAAAATTCATCCTTTTTTTTGTGTGTGTTTAGGCCAAGATTAAAAAATGTGGATCGGAGTAGTGCTCAGCATTTGGAAGTTACCGTTGGAGATCTAACAGTCATTATCACAGACTTTAAGGAGAAAACCAAGTCACCGCCCGCATCTAGTGCTGCTTCTGCAGATCAGCACAGTCAGAGCAGCTCCAGCTCCGACAACACAGAGAGGGGAATGTCCAGGTCGTCTTCCCCCCGAGGAGAAGCCTCATCACTGAATGGAGAGTCTCATTAAAGATTATTTTCTCCAGTTTCTTAGTCACGTCTGTCCTACCATGGAAATACAGATTATGCCAAGAAGTACCACATTTTCATGACACATTCATACATAATCCATAATTTGAATTTTACATAAAAGTTTACTAGGATTTATTAGATTTTATTGCAATCTGTGCTTACCAAATGTTTCCATACTTAACATTTTGGTCTTTCCAGTTAAGTGCCATGAAAATGTGGTTGAATTACTCGTTATGCAGTGTTATTGGTAAGTCTATTTTCACTTTTAGTTTAGTGAATTCTAACACGTAACTATTGAATTCTCTACTATTGGCATGTAACGAGTTTAAATTTTTTATTAAATAGTGCAAGCTGCCTAAATATGTATTATTTGAGAATTGTGAAACAAATAGTTATATGTATGCAAGTCAAAGATCAACTTAATCAACTATTGCTGCAACAGGATTTTCTTAATGGTTATCTTCTTAAATACACCTGCTGGTACTTGGTGTGATTAAATAGGAAAGTTGTTATTAAATAAAGAATTTGTATGAACCTTTGCCATTGTTTTTGACATGTTTTACTAAATTATTGTTTCTGACTTGTGTTTTATCCATTTTTTTGCAGTTTTTTATTTGATAGTTTGCTTATTTTTCAAAGCATTCATTTATTGTAATGTTTACTAGCAGACTAGTAAACAATAAAACATTGATTATTTAGCTTTCTAATTCAGGTTTAGTGCTATTGTCATTGAACACTGGTATTTCCTGTATTATATAAAACTTTAAAATGAAAGAATTATAAGCATTTGGCAGAAACAGAAAAGAACTTGCCATATTTTAAAAGCTACAATTTTTGAAAAGCTTTAACTTAATGATAGTTTTATCACTGTTTCCTTGTTCCAAACCTATCCAGGGTCATAGACATATGAATCTAATTAGTAGACACATGGTAACTATTGCACAGAACTGGGAAATAACTAATCTTATGTCAATTTAATTGGCTTCTTACTAAATATAACAATTCTTTTGAAAATCATAGTACCACATTTCCAAACACAACTTTCAATTTATGCATTTATTAATATCATGAAATAAAAAGTATTTACAGTCTCACTTATGTACAATTACCAATAAAATATTTTTTATGACTACAGATTTTGCATTTTTGTTTACAACTAAAGTGTGTTATGTTGTATTTGAAAATCTATCATAGAAACCACATGACACTTCTTAAATCTTCCTAGGGTTTGCTTGCTTTCTCTAGCCATTTGCTTAATATATGTAGAAGACTTCTGAAATGTAAAGCAACTTAAAGACAGTATATAACTTGGATAATAAACTAACACATAAAAGACATCATGCTAACATTTGAGGAAAAATAAAACTGTAGACCCTGACAGTTGTGATATTTGGTGGTTTCTCGTGATAATGTAATTTTCTGTTTCAGTACTTTTTATTGGCACAATGGTACTGTCTTTTGTAACATGCTAGTTGTGAAATACAGTTAATTGCATACAGTAAAAGTCTGTGATGAAAACATTCATATACCTCATTCTTTAGTGTTGTTAAATGAAAAATTAAAATTTGTGTTTATTATAAGACACTTCTGATGGAGTGCCAACTAACTGTTCTTTTGAAGCATGGTATTTTTTTCTTCTGTTGTTAATGTTTAAATCTTTTGTGTATTCATTTTTGGGATAGCACTTAAAATAATCTAATAGGGAAATATTCTATTTCCTAAGGCAAAGGTAGTCTTTAAGGCATTATATCTTACAATGATTATATGCTTTCATATGCTTCAAATTTCTCTGGAAGAAAGAAAAACTTGAGAGATGACGGGATTTTACTTGAATTGGCCACACTCATCTTTCTGTATTGGTGGAAGGCACCATGGCATGGAGATTAGGAATGCTGATGACTCAGGTTTGCGTCTCTATTGCAGGACTCAAACTTGAGTAAATTTCTCAAGCTCACTTCTGTAGCAGAGATAATGATGGCCATGTAGAATTCACATGGTTCTTCAGAGGACTGAGAGTCAATCCATGTGAGTCTTAAAATTACCTCATGTGAGCCTTTATTATCATAATGGTAGTACACACCATGAGATGGAAAAATGAACTAAGTAGCCTTGTGTGTTTTGTTTTTAGTTCATTAATTACAGTGATCTTCACCTACCTTCATTTCACTCTACCTCAAAAATACTTTCACACTAGGAAGACATGCAGAGTTAATACTTGACCTAATGTTAAAATATGCAAAAAATTATTCAGAGCTAGGGCTTAAGTTACATTTTAAACTCTGTTTTGTGAATATGGTTTTACAATATGGTTTTAGCAGTGGATTGTGGGTTGTTGTAGCCAAATTCCATGCAAAAAGAATTTGAATGTTTTTTAGAGTTTATTACCTTACTTAGAAGTAAAGATTAAGGTATACTTTGAGGCACATAAGAATATGTACTCTTAGACATTGGTAACTTAATAGTTTAAAGGTTTTATTTTTTATCATATGCTTTCTTAAAATTATAGTGATAATAGACAAGATGAAGTATATTAATAAAAGGAAGAAAACACCCTAAGTAGATAGCACATACATAAACTTTCAGATATAAATCTTGTCTGCCTAAAAGAACGTAGTTTTGGTATACTATATACGTTAATGTAAAATGCTTTGAATTTCCACCGAAGCTCATCTCTGTTTTTTAGTTAGCAACTTACCTCTTTTCTGGAATCTTTATAAGGACCTGATGTAGGAACCACTAAAAGAAAGGAAATCTTTGCTCTGTACTTTGAAAATGAAGTGGAAGCATGCGTGTGCACATGTGTGGAGGGTAGTAGTAGAGGGCTTTGGCTGCTTAGTGCTTAACCCTCCCGTTCACCCCAGGAGAATGAGTGTGGAATAAACGTTAAAGAAATACCAGAAAGTCTTCAGTGACAGAAACAGTTGAGGGCAACCAGGAGCGTGAAGGGTGCAGAGAACACAGGGTGTGATGGAGCAGCTCAAAAGCAGAAGAAAAGGTTTTCACCTGCCAGGTGATGAAGAACAGGTCTTGCTTACATTAGAGGTAAGGAAAGGTAGGAATGGGGGAAATCAAGGAAAGAAGAAAGTGTAAAGAGGCCACAGAAACACTGTCAGGGTGATTAGGATGGCCCTGGATAGAGGAGAGTTCCTAGGGAGGAAACGGCTCACAGCATGGCCAGGATTGGAGACATTTTAATGGCATATTATGGTAATTCATTAGACCTCAATTACAAGCAGCCTCCTAAATACATGTCAAGCATTAAGTAGGGCAGCAGTATGTTTAATGATTAGAATGGTTTTCATCAAGTCCGTTCACTTTAAGCTATAATAGAGATTTTCATTTAAAAGCTATGGATTTAGTGTTCTATTAGGTTGTGTGTGTAGCTAGGCCAGTTTTGGGCCTTATGAAATACTGTGATAAAAGACCAAATATGTCAATGGAAAAATCAACTAGAGTGCTGGAAGGTGTCAGTGTGTTTTGGACGTTTTTTGCTTGCTTTGAGGAATAAAAGTCTTTCACTGGCCTGGAATCACCAACTAGCCTAGGCTGGCTGGTCAGTGAGCCCCAGGGATCTGCCCTCTCCACTGCCCAGCGCTGGGGTTACAAGTGTGAATCACCAAGCCTTTGTTTATTCTGTGTGGATTCTGGGGAATCAAACTTGCCCTCATTTTTTCAGTGCGAGCACTTTACCAACTGCGCTGTCTCCCCAGCCCCACATTCTGCATCTTTTTACGGACCACAGCTTACTGCTCAGCATTTTCAGTATTCTCCTGATGTAGGTTTTCTTTACATCAGTATTATTTCCTTCAGTGGATATTTATTGGGTATTCTTGACTTTTAGGCACTGTATTAAGGGTTGGTTACAAAGAGGCTAAAGATGTGGGACTCACATTTTAGAGATCTATAGATATGTCATTCTGCAACATTAAAAACACAAAGTACAGAAGCAGCCGAGGAGGGACTGCCACCATCTTCTTTTGGGAAAAGTCACCTCGGTCTTCAGCTTCTGCAAGTCTGCACCTGAATGTTGTTCCTGATTGTGGTGTATGTGGCTTGTTGAATGACCAGTTTCATCCAGCTGTGATTTATTATCCAATTTTCATTTTCAAAACTTTAGCTTTTTTTTGTCTTTTTGAGACTTTTCCCTGTAGTCCCAGCTGTCCTGGAACTCACTATGTAGACCAGGCTGGCCTTGAACTCACAGAGATCAACCTGCCTCTGCCTCTCAAGTGCTGGGATTAAAGGCGTGTGCCACCACACCTGGCTAAAACTTTAACATTTTAAGCCCTGTGATTTGAGATAACTCATCATTTTCTCCTATTTTTTTTTTTTTTTTTTGTCTTTTTGAGACAGGGTCTCCTTGTAGCACCAGCTGTCCTGGCCAAGGCACAGCAGACTGAGGTCTGCTGTTTCTTTTTTGTAAAGATAATTGAAGAAAGATTCTGCATCACTGTCCAAATGAGACATTTTACTCAATTCATTTCAGCAAATTTTGCTTCATCTGAGAAACCAATTTGCCCTTTCCTTAATTGAATATTCTGTCTTTTTGTTTGGTTATTTTTTTTGTATTTTAGGGTTTTTTTTTTGTTTTTTTGTCTTTGAGACAGGTCTCCCTTAGCCCCAGCCAGCCTGGCACTCACCATGTACACCAGGCTGGCCTCAAACTCATAGAGATCTGCCTGCCTCTGCCTTCCAAGTGCTGGGATTAAAGGCATGTGCCACCAGCTGATTATTCTGGTTTTAAAATTTTTATTTTATGTGCATAAATGTTTTGTCTTTTTGTATGTAAGTGCACCACATGATGCATATAGTTCCTGTGGAGGCCAGAAGAGGGCATCTGGTCCCCTGCAACTGGAGTTAACAGGTGGTGGTTAGCCACCATGTGAGTGCTGGGAACCAAGTGCTTTTAATATCTGAGCTATCTCTCCAGCCCCGATTACTGTAAAATTTATTAAATCAATTTTATCTGAAATTTCTCACGACTACAGCAAAAACTGAATATAGGGACTGAATATCGAGGCTGGAGAGATGGCTCAGCGGTTAAGAACACTGACTGTTCTTGTAGAAGATCTGGGTTCGAATCCCAGCACCTACATAGCAGCTAACAACTGTAACTCCAGTTCCAGGGCATCTGACAGTCTAGTCTGTCCTCCGTTGGCATTGCATGACACAGGTGCACTTACCTACATTCAGGCAATACATACATACACATAAAAATATAAATAAAATGTTTTTTAAAAATAAATTATATAGTAATCAATAGCTTCCTATATTTTAACTTAGTCTTGGTTTTGAATCTGTATTTTTCCAGATTTTGATTTTATGTTTTTTCTTTTGTTCTTTTGCCTCAACTTGGGAAAATAGGACTTAATACTAGTATTTATTTTATTTACCTTTTTATTCCCCCCCTGTAGCCCCAGCTGGCCTGGAACTTACTATGTAGACCAGGCTGGCCTTGAACTCACAATCTTCCTGCCTCTGTCTCCCAAGTGCTGGGAGTAAAGGTGTGTGTCACCATACCTGGCACTATTAATTTTTTTCTAAGTTGTTTTGTTTCAAGGTGTGAAGATAAGCCAAAGGGAAATTTGGGGGGCAAAGATCAGTGCAATGGTTGTTTTCCCTGATGAGTTCCTGAGGTTGAATCATTGTCATTTTCATTATCCCCTTTTAATTTGCAATTATAGCAACAATGAAATGGTTCAGTGTTTACTTTGGGCCAGCAAGAATGGAAAGTTCTGGGGCACTGTGAAGCTATCTCGGGAGAAGAGAACTTGACGAACAAAATAGTCTGCCTTCACAATGGAAGTAGAGTGAGTTTTTAGATTAAAAGCTGAAAGTTCAGGGGTGTAATAGAAAACACAGAGGCCTGTGTTTCTGGCATAGAACAAGATTGTCTGGGCACACTTGCACTTTTATTGTTATATCTTGTTTGGAGACAGGGTCTTGCTGTGAAGCCCAGGCTCATCCCAACGTTTAATCCTCCTGTTTCTGCTTCTCAAATGCTGGCTGGGAGCACTACCTGCACCAACACAGCTAAGAATCTCTTTTCTCTCTTACTAAAATAAATGTAAGAATAAAGGCAACCAAACCTGAGCGTGCCTAATGATGTAATGTCTATATAGCAAGAAATAGGAGGTGAACGGGCTTTGAAGCACACCTGTAACCCCAGCATGTGGGACGCTTGGACAGGAGGATTGCTGCCTGAGCTACAGAGACCATTTCAAAAAATCAAAGGAAGAAAGAAATAGACGGGGTGAGAACAATCCTGAATTGTTTTTGGCTCAGCACCGGGCTTGGGAAGTGGTAGCACCACGACTTCAGTTTTTCAGTATCTTGGTTAGAAGATGCTTACTTGGTTGTTAATATTGTAAATATGAGCCTTGATTGATGACAGATTTTGTACACGGTTACTTAAAATTTCTTACACAGTATATTAGTAGGCTGGGAGGCTCTCTCAGTGGTAGCACATTCGTCCTAACATGCACAAGGCCTTCAGCTTGACCCCTAGCACTTTTCTCCCCAACTGTGAATCTAGAATGAGACTATGAATGGAAGGTTCCCGAAGACTGAACCAGGGAGACGTGAGGATCCACAGGGTCGTCCCCATTCCCTTCCTCACCTGCCCCCCACCCCCAATCCTGATCGCTGAAAAGCGAAGCTGCACTTCTCAGGCCATGTGGAGCGTTAGGTGTTCCCTTTCAGTGGGTTCCCATGGCCTCTTTCTGCTCTTGTCACCCATGGCTGAGGATTTTGAGAATGAAGTCACTTTCCTCCATCTCCTGACTCTACTCTTCGCCCTCATTTGCTGAACAGTCAAAATGGAATACTTTTTACTCACAATAATAGTATTATTTTCCACGTCTTCCTCCAGTCCACTGAGGTCTTTAGGAGTTAGACTGAAAACTGGAGAAATTCATTATAAGCCAACTAGATATGAGAAAAAAGTCACTTTTTTCTGAGTTTCTGATTCTTTGTGCTCTAATCAAGAGTTGTATTTCTCTAATAAAATTTGAATTCCCAACAGCAGTCTGTGAGGTTAAATTTACATTTAACCAATTTTCTGTCTGCTTTCATGTCTAATGGGTATCACTAGATACAGCATTTATCTGTAGTGAAATATGGCATAATGGGAAAAATACACATTTTGGAATTTCAGAGATTTCTGTTCCAATAATGGATCATCACTATAAACTATGTATATGGTTAATGAAACTCTCTGGAACACGGTTCTTTGCTTTTTATGATTTATTTATTTTTTTTTTGAGATGGGGGTCTTGCTCTGTAGCCCAGGCTGGTCTTGGATCAAGAGCTTTCTGCCTTGGTCTCCCATGTGCTGGGAGTATAGACATGTATTTTGTTTAAGAGAATTAAATAACATGTTTTACTTTGTGGGAATTTATAGAATTACATTATGCATAGACTGTTATAAAGTATCGGTTATATAAACACAATTTTGATTTTTCTCCAAAACATAGACTTTAACATCTGTCTTGTAGGATAACTATTTGGCTTTTCTTTTGAATTAAGAACTCAGAAGTAGAATTGGTAAGGAAACTCTGAACAGGACTCCATATATACTTGAATTACTTAAGGAAATGAAGGATGGAGAGAGAGGGAGGAAGAGGGAGGGAAGGGGGGAGAAAAGAGAAGAGACACAACATCTAACAGAAGCTACAGAAAAGGTCAATTTTTTAATGATGTGTTTTGACTGCGGGAATGTGTGTGCGACTACAAGTTCCCTTGGAGACCAGAAGAGGGCATCAGATCCCCTGGAGATGGAGGTACAGGTAATTGTGAGACAACCAACTTGGATGCTGGGAACTGAACTCGGGTTCTCTGCAAAAGCAGTACATAGTCTTAACCTCTGAGCCATCTCTCCTGCCCCATAATTTTTAAGATATAAGAACCTTAAAATTTGGTTTAATCCTGAGTCAGAATTCTCTACCTCCTAGAGAGCTCCTCTATCTCTCTAATTTTAGAAAAACGCCAGCAAGTACTGGTATTTTATTCAATTTTGTATACTGCCCTACAGCCACACCGCTCTGAATGCATTTGATCTTAATTTCATTTCCTTCACTTATATTTGTTTTTTGAAAGGATTAAAGAAGCTAAACATGAAAATTTGGACATACCCAGCCTGATACTGGAGAATTAAAAGAGACTGGTTGTGGAGATAAAGGAATACCTGTACACAATAAATGAACTATCAACATCAAAACGGGTAAAATCATTTTCAGTAACAAAAATCAATTTAGGAATAGAAAATGCAGTGTGAGAATCCTTGAAATGGCTGGAGGGGATATCAGCGTGCACAGAATGCCTCATCTTCCCTGGTAACTAGGAGATGGTGTGCAGGTAATGTAAACATTTCTATTTTAGAATGCCTTATGCATTTTTTTTCAACAGAACTTCTTTTGTAAATACAGTATTAAAAAGGATTTTAAAATATGGCATGGTCCCAAATCCTGATACCCAGAACATGATGGATTTACTCTGTGAACTTTTTCCAGTGACAGCTGATAATGAAAACTGTGTGACCTCCTGATGCTGTTCTGGCATTTAGCAGTCTGGCTCAAGGGGTCTATTCTTCATTTTTCCTACAAGTGGTTTTTGTTTGGGGGAAAATTGCAATAGAAACTTAAAAAAGAGTCTCTCTCTGTAGCCCAGTCTTTCCTGGAACTACCTAGATTAGGGTGGCCTCTGCCTTTGGTGTGCTAGGATTGCGGGTGAGCCACCACGATCAGCTTTAGGAGCACCTTTTAGAACCAATCTTCCTCTGAGTACTCTCTTACTCTATCTAGATGGTATTCGATCCTTCAACTTTTCCCAAGAGCTATTTTCCATCTTGTCAATTCTTTTCTCGTTTCTGCTGGTCTTCATTTCTCTAAGAATTGTTAAGTTGTATTAGATGTAGTATTCTGTTTTTACCGGCCTGTGTCCTTTTCAGGGCAGTGCATTTCTTTATTTCTGAATTCTGTGCATCTGAGCCCCTGTCTGGCATGTAGACAATATTCAGTAAACGTTTATTGAGTGAACAAATGTATGTTTTCATTCTCTACACCCTTTTTCAAGTAAGGCAAGAAGTTTTAATCTTTATTGGGAGAACACTGAACCTTCAGTTCATCTAGTGACTTCCCATGGTCCCATGTTGTATTTCCTGGCCAAACTTATCAGTGACCCCAGATGCAATTTGAGCAGTTTAGCAGTGTGGTTTTTTCTTAAGTGTGCATTTTTAATTGTGTGTTTCTTAAAGTGTGCATTTTATGTTTTTAAGTGTACATTTTAAAATTGTGTGAGTGTGGGAATATTTTCAAACTTCATTTTTGGCTCTGAGCCCACTTTCTCTAATCTCTCATCTCTGTTCCAGCCTCCACTAAGGCTGGAACCAGCTCTCCAAAATGCAAATGTGATCATGTTACTTCCTTATTAACCTAACATGGCTCACCACTGTTCGGCGGATCACGTCCACATGCCTTGCCATGCTGGGGCTAGGCAGTCTAATATCCAGCCCTTTCTACAGTCCTATCGCTCGTCATCTCCACCCTACATTCACTTAGTCCTGGCATCCAACTTCTCAGTTCCCTGGACACAAAGAGCTCCGTTCTTCTCTCTAGAATGACCCCCTCCGGAGTCTAGGGCCACCCTTGCTAAGTCTCTGGACTACACTGGAAGGTACAACTGATTACACCTTTGGGTATGTGTCCACACGGTCACAGATGGAGACCCTGCAAACGCAAAACAGCTCTCACCCCAAAGCGAGTAAGAGTTTATTTTTAGCCAAATCCGTGGTTGGGGAATACAGAATGCCTGGAATAACACGTTCCAACATGGAAGCAACTACATCAACTGTTACAGTCACAGAAGAAACGAAGGCATCTGTCTACCCAGCACCGGTGGGCGTGTCAGGAGGGTGAGTTCGGCCAGGTGAGGAAAACCGACTGGTCCAGCGCTGGCTGCTGACGGCGCTTTCGAATAGGTGGGAACGTGGCGGCGGCGGGCGGTTATGCGCCTAGAGGCAGACAAACCGAGTTTAATCACTCAGCCCTGTACAGAGGTATCCGAGTCCCACACCGAGTCCTGTCCTCGAGCCCGGCGCGGGGCCCCAGGACCCGGCCTCGGCCTAGGGAGGAGCGGGACGCCGCGGGAGCTGCAGGCTGAGCTGAGAAACTGGAAGCGCTCAGAGAAGCTCGCTCCGCGCCGCAAACTACCGGGCCCCACCCGATCAACCCGTTCCGTCTACTGCTCGCGACCGCTCCAGGCTCAAGGCTGGGCACACGGGGGCGGCGGGGGCGGCGGGGTAGCTGCCCGAGCGCAGCCAAGCGAGGCCGCGGCTCCCGGGGAAGTGGACCGCCCGAATAGGTGTGCGCCGAGCTCGCGGCCGGGGTCGGGGCAGGGCTTGGGGCGGGGCTGGCCACCAGGTGGCGCCAAGGCGGTGGGCAAGCGGAGTAGAGCAGGGAGGAGCGAGGGGGCGGGGGCGCAGTGC